>NW_008350535.1:2583857-2589659 GCF_000622305.1 Nannospalax galili
ATAAATATAATTTATCATAGTTTATAGTTATATAAACTATATATATTATAGTTTATAATTTAAAATATGGAAAGCATTTCAATATGTAATCAATATAATGCTATTAATGAGATAATCTGCATACTTTATTCGAAACACTGGAAATCCAGCCTGCAGTTGCTTGTGTGTTTGTGACAGGTTCTTCACTATGTAGCTCAGGCTGGCCTCAAACTCACTGTCTTCCTGACTCAGCCTACCAAGTGCTGGGATTACAGGCAGAGCTACCATGCCCAGCTCCAACACATATTTTTTAAAGCCTATCTCAGTTGGAATTCAAATCATTCTGAGTTCTCGGTACTCCTGAGTATCTAGAATTTACCCACTGGAAATTAAAATACTAGAAAGTCGTCATGTACCTCATTCTTTACAGCTACTCAACCAATATAGAATCTAAGGAAATATTTATATTGCTATCAAGTTTATCAAGGGCTTATACATATGACTTATACTTCTAGTGGGAATTTGCTGAAGTTGGCCAAATGTTGCACTCGGAATTTTTTATTTTTCCTAGTTATTTGATTTTTATTTTTTAAAATAATTTACTGAGAATTTCATACATGCATATAAGGTGTTTTGATCAAATCCATGCCCACTCCCTCCCCTCCAATTCCTCCCATATCTCCTAACCTTAAAATCTTTCAAGGATTAGTTAAAATCTCCCAAATACTTTTGACATTTTTGGCCTTTGGAACGGAGTATGCTGTTAAGAGGCCCAAGGACATTGTGAGTTTTAGCCAAGAACCTGGCTACTTTTCTTTGGGGTCTTTTTACCATAACTGCCTAGACAATTCCTACCTCCTATTCCTATCAGACCACCCTCTGAAGAGGTTCTGCTCAGGAATTTAATTGAATTAAATATGCATATTTTAAATATATATTGCAATGTAAGTGATATAAGGAATCACGAGCTAATACCTTTTCTTTGTCTTAATAGCCAGAGGTGAGTGCAAATTTAAAGTGATGGGGTTTATATGAGATAAGTATCAGCATCTAAAAGGCTTCATTTAGTTTCTGAAAATTCTAATAAAGTACAAATGCTTTTTAATAGTTACTCATTTTTTCTTTTCTTTCCTTTTTTTGGTATTATATGTATATTGGGGTGCTCATGTGAGTGTAGTGCTGTAGAAGCAAGAAGAGGGTGTTGGATGCCCCTGAAGTTAGAATTACAGGCAGTAGTTAGCTTCCCATCATGGGTGTTGGAATCTGAACCCAGATCTTCTGCAAGAGCAAAACATGTTCTTAATGGCTGAGCGATCTCTCCAGGCCCCTACAATTACTCATTTAAACTAACATATTTCTTTGGGTTACATACAAAAGGTTCTACAGAACATTACTCTGCTTTATCATCTATTTAGTGTGTGTGTGTGTGTGTGTGTGTGTGTGTGTGTGTGTGTATACACTGTAGGTTCTGGGGATAGATTCAGGCTATCAGGATGGTACATACACAGAGGACCTTTACCCAGTGAGCCATCTCACTGACCCATCATCTCGTAACATATAAGACTATACTGGGGGAGGGGATAGATGTAGCCAAACTAAAGTTTTTAGTCTACATTTATTTTGCTATTTAAACATCTTTTGATACAAGCAGAGTTTTTGCTCACCTCCCATGTCTATTTCACTCACGCCCCATACCGTTTCTTAATTTCTTATTTTTACTGGATTTTGACAATTAGGAATTTTGCTTTCATTTTTTTTCTTATGTATTTCTATCAACAAACACTTCTCTTTTCATCCCTCTCCCCTTTGTGTCTAGAACATAGAAAGATCCTGCAAAAAGCCCTGTGATTCTAAAATGCTGACGAATTCAGCTTCATAATATAAGTGCCTAGATACATTCAGCAAATAAAATTCAGTACTATGTAGCACTGGGGCAGGTCTAAAAGTAGGAATGGGTATAATCTTTGCATTTTTAGGACTATTGCTATAATTCCTCATAAAGTTGTACATGACATGGAACTAATTTATTCTCCAAAGATTCAGCTCTTGGAGTAGTGAGATGGTTCAATGGATAGAGGCACTTGTCACCAAGCCTGATGACCTGAGTTCAATCCCTGGAACTTGCAAGGTTAAGAAGGAAAGAACAGATTCCTACAGGTTGTCCTTCAGCCTCCACAGGCATACACACACACACACACACACACACACACACACACACACACACACACTAAAGAAAGAAAGAGAAGAAAGAAAGAAAGAAAGAAAGAAAGAAAGAAAGAAAGAAAGAAAGAAAGAAAAGGAATTTTTAAAAATTCCGTTACAAGTTTTTCCCTAAAACAAAAACAAAAACATAAAAAGATTTGGACAGCATTTCAGATATTCATTTTAGCTACAAAGAAAAAAAAATAAATGTCAAACAACCCAAATGCTCATCAATATTTGAATGGATAAACAAATTATCAAAAATTCTTAGAATGAAATCACATAGCAATTAATGACAACACAAAATAACACTAATGAATCTCACAAACTTTCCAGTAAAGGAAGCCAGAGAACAGAAGAGACTACACCGTTTTAACCTGTGCAAAGATGGAGTAAAGGAAAGCGAAGGTTGGGCGGAATCAGAGTGGGATTCTTCAGAAGACACAACTTTGGTTCTAAGGGGGTATGAGAAAACTCTGGGATGATAAAAAATACTCTGTAGTGGAAACAGTATGTTGATTATAAGGATGCATTCCTTTGTCAAAACTCAATGAACTATGTCTCAGTGTCTTGGAGTGTCTAGGAGTGCTTGCTGCTCTTGCAGAGGACCCAAGTTCCAATCCCATACCCATGTCTGGTGGCTCACCTACAACTCCAACTCCAGGGAATCTGACACCCTCTTCTGGCTGCAGCAGGCACCTGCATGCAAAGCCACAAACACACTCAAGCATGCACATCATTAAAAATAAAATTAAAAAATGATTTTTCAAACCTACTGAATTAAACCTTTCAAATCTACACATTTTATTGTCAAAAACTCAGTTAATAAAAATGCACATTTTTGGATACAGCCTGCTACATAGTGACATTTCAGGTAGCACATCTTTCTGAAGAATAAGGATACCCAATAAAAGTATAATGCAAAGCACACAAATAATTTGAATTTTTCTAGTAGTCAGAATTTTAAAATTGAAGACCAACAGATAAGATTAACTATTTAAAAGGGAAATGAATTTACAGTCTTCACAATATTACCTAATCTTAACCCCATGTAGCTAAGAGTCTCTCGTAGTCTTTACAGACTGGCTTTGTGTTAGAGCAATTCTTCCACACAGGTCAAGGTCGTTCACAATCTGCCTTTGCCTTCACTTTCTGTTTGTGCTGAGACTAGATACAGAACCTTTGGGCCATCTCAGGATTCTTTTCCAAGCATGTCCCCTTCCCTGAGAATGCAGCTTTTTCTCCCTACCATCTTCTGGCAAAACTACCTCTGGTATTGCAAACCAACAACTCATCCCTCTGTTGTTCCCATCTAGCCCTCAGCCATCTGTTCAGCTCTTTATCTCAATTGCCGCTTTTCATAAATAGTATCGCATTTGCAGTTTATGACTTCTTCTGCCTTCTTCCTGGTCCAGTATCATCTTCCCTTATCTCTTTGCAGATATTGAAAATGCTCCCCTTAAACTATTGTTTATTACATTTGTTGATTCTGCCTTATCAGTTGCAGCTTCTTTCTCTTTTGGCTGCAGCAGAGGAAACGTTAATTGACTTCTGTAGTTCCTGTGCTTTTGCAGGTGTATTCGTGACAGTACATTATGAGTGCAGAGTGTAAACAAACAGGATCCTGGAAAGGTGCCCATGTGTCACTGCTATTCCACAAGCTTCTGCTTGTTCTCTTTGTTCTTACATGATGCCAGCAGGAGAGGGTTGTATATTCTGCACCAGTAAGGTTAGCGCAGGTTAATCCCAGATATTCCCTTGAATGACTTATGTTCTTGGCAGTACTGGGTTGGCCACTAGTTTTCTGCCATGGTGGAGCTACAGAGTATTCTGGGCAATACAGAAGAGAGGAAATGACATATTTTTTAAAAAAATATCTTATTTTTGTGCTCAGGCCTCTTTCAGTAAGCTAATGCATAGTTCGTTGTTTCTGTTTCTCTGGGGAGCTCTGACTGATTTTAAGCTCCGTACTATGGTAAAAGCCTGGAGTCTCTGAGGTGACTTGAAATGACAATCATGAAATTCTGCCTTGTAATTTCTCAACTTTCCATTTAACATCAGTTGAGATTGCCACAAACAGCAGTACAAGGCTATACATCACTCACTAGGGAATCACAATTTCTTTTCTTTTAGTTATCTACAGGACAGAAAAACGAGACTAGTATGATATTAGTTTAGAGGCTGATCAGTGGTTAAGAGCACCCACTTGCTCTGGCAGAGGACTGAAGTTTAGATCCCAAAACCCATGTCAAGCAACTCATAACTACTGTGACTCCAGCTCCAAGAGCTCCGATGCCTTCTTCCAGCCTCCTTGGATACCTGCATGCACAAATACACATGCAGACACACACACACACACACACACACACACACACACAAATAATCCAATAAACCTCTAAAATAAAAATTAGTTTATTTTGCAATAACAGTGCACTAATTAAAGAGTGGGTAGAGAAAAACTGAGATAAAGAATTAACTATTTGTTCAGATGTCACAGAACTTGACTATGGAGAAGTATTTCTTTCTTCTCAAACATTATGGAGCTGTCTGGTTCACTGTCTTATGCACGCTCCCATTTCTACATTTGACCATGTTTTCAAAGCTTGGTTATTCCCCTTCCTTCTCCTCTAGCTTGTAGCACAGGACACAGGTTCTCGCTGTATCTGCTTGTATCTAATAACTTGGTCCTTCACTTTCTTTCCATCCACTTTCTATCATATTTAACATGAACATGTGTGTACACACACACACACACACACACACACACACACACACACAAAATCTTTGGGTCCTTGGCCCTTCGTCTATCTCACTGCCAATTCTTTCTATCCAAGACTTACTGTTTTTAATTCAACTAATTTCTGCTTTGCTTAGCATAACGCAGCTCTATTTTAAGTCCATTCTATTAAGTTAAAGATATATAAAAAGTACATTTAACAAGAGATAATGCCAGCTGGAGTCCTTTTAAAAGCAGCAGTTGGCATTTTTAGCTAAAGAGGTTAGCGGGTAACACAAAGTCTGTTTAGTGCAGATTCCAAGTAGATTGACTATAAGACAGGAAAATAACAGAATTAAAGATTTAATGAAAGGTGAGATTTTTAAAGATGTATTTGTTACTTGTATAAAATATTAAAACACCATGCTTATTTACATAAGAAGGAAAAGCAATTTATTTTAAAGAGCTATTTTTTAAAAACTCACGACTGTGGGATGTCTATAGAAAATGAGATATAATTCAGTCTTTTAAAATACTAAAATTAACATGTATCATAATTTTACTTTAAAATATTGGGGAGGAGGGCTATAGAGAGAGCTCAGAGAGTAAAGATGCCTGTTGCCAACACTGATGACCTGAGTTCCTGGGACCCACAGGTGGAAAGAGAAAACTCACTCCAAAAAGTTGTGCTCTGACCGCCATACATGGGTCATATATACATTAAGAAAAAAAAAAAAGAACTAGGCATCATAGCACATGCCATTAATCCCAGCAGGCAGAGCTCTATGAGACTGAGGTCAGCCTGGTCTACATAATGAGTTCCAGGCCAACTGGGGCTACAGGGAGACCCTCTCTTAAAGATAGATAGATAGATAGATAGATAGATAGATAGATAGATAGATAGA
>NW_008350535.1:2589713-2595873 GCF_000622305.1 Nannospalax galili
GATAGATAGATAAATTTTTATTGAAATAGTCATGTGAGTGAAATTAATTGAAGTATATATGCACAAAAAATGAGGTTTACTTTTGAATAACCTGAAATGAGGGGTTAGAAATATTAAATCTCTGATCTAATCAGTATATAAGGCAAATATCTTTTTGAAAAACTACACCTCATATTGGTGTATTGTGCTTTAATTATAAAAACTAAAAAGGCTTAAACATATGGACATGTTAACTGCCTTGATTTGATAATTACACACTGTGTATACATATCAAATTATCACATGGCACCCCATAAACTTGCAAAATTAAAATATTAATTTAGTAGATGTGGACATTTGATGGCTTCTGAGGGAGTGAAAGTCAATTCTCTTTAAGGGTGTGGCCCCTGGTAGGTGCACTGCACTCTAGCAAATGGTCTCATACTCATGAGTATATGAGCTGTGCAGACTGGGCTCATGGGTTATAATACACACACACACACACACACACACACACACACACACACAAAAGAACTAAAAATTAAGTGGGGGTGGGGGGTATATCTGGGAGGATTTAGGGAGAGGAGTGGAACATATGAAATTCTCCAAGAATTATTTAAAGTAGTATATTTAAAAATAGCAATTTAAAAAATTAAACAGAAGTACTTTATATAACACAAAAGTAAAATATAATTTTTAAAGTTTTCAAGAAACTCAGAAATATTCATTATAGAATATATGATGATTTAATGTTTAATTGTGCAGAGTTTAGATGAAAATTTCAAAGCAGGGGTGTCAGTCCAAATTGTGTATATGTATTTATGTGTGTGCGAACACTTGTTAAGATTGTAAATTTGAAAATAATTCACATTAAACAAAACATATTTTTCTGGTAGTGCCTCATGCATACTGAAATCAGCATATAATTCCTGAATTGTTTTCGGGACCAAATGTGTTTTTTAATAGTATGAAAACATAAAACAGCTATTTCATTTCAGGACCTTGTGTTGTGCATCTAACTTGATAGTACACTCTAAATTAAACAGATCACAAAATATTTCTTCCTTGTTTCCAATAAAAAAAAGAGGCCATAGCATTTGCATATGAAATACATTAGCGGTCATGAAATACTTATCTTCACAGCCAATTTCAGTGGCAACATTTATTCAACCATGCAGTCAGAATTTGAAAGGAAATTTAGTGACAATTTTATTTAAGAACATTGTCACCCTGGTTCTGGAAAAACAATCCGGACACTATTTCTGCCAAGGAGATTTAGGACACTCAAAGCCGCCAGTTATGCAAATTCATCCCAACAACAACCCAGACTCAGACGTCATTCAAGGACACATTCGTAATGATTTTCTTCTACTGTGACCATTTTTGTAATTGTGCATTTAGAAAGGAAAAGTTATATTTTTCAATCCATTTAACACCAGGAAGACAGTAATGAGACTCAAGGGTGATTGTTTGGGTGATAACATTGAATTGTTAAAGGTTTTAATGAAGAAATGCTGCTTTCCCCATGGTGAGCATTATTTTTCTGGCAGCTTCATTTCTCGCTCAATTGTATTGGTTAATGCTGATGATGCACACCATTAGTAATACATTATCATGATGTGACAAAAGTTCTGTAGACTTCAGGTTTGTAAACATCCAATAAAGAATATCAAATTAATTCTGAATTATGTAGATGATAGATTCAGGATGTACTTTGATTAAGATTTAAGTATTTCCTTTATTATTAATAAAGCTATTGAGGAACACAGTTCTTATACATGTGAGAAGAGAACTTACTACTTCCTGATTTGAGCTCCTAAACTTAGTGACAAAATCTTAGGTAGGAAAAATTGCAGGGTTTCCTTGCAGTTCTGTGTACTCGTGGTAAGGCAAGTCCTGGGTTAGCTTGCCATCACTACATTAAAAGTACCATATAAGTCTACATAGAACTGTGAAAATGAATAGCAGACCCCAATCTTGTCTGAAGAAATACTGGCAACTGATTGTTACTAGGTGAAGAAGAACTGATCTTCCTAAAACAAGGGACTCTAGATAGGCTGACCAGACCTCAGCAGATGAACTTGCACTGGGGAATGGCTGGGGACACTGACAACACAGTGGACCTTAACAGGGATGACAGAGTATATGGACTCCAGTGGGGGCTATGGAAGGGTGCTAGTGAGGAAGGGGGAATAAAGATGATTAAGATATTTGAGAAGTTCCGTATGAAATACACAAAAATTCAATAAAAATAATTTTTTTAACAAAAACCAAAGAGTAAATTTTTAAAAAGCACCACATATTCAGCAGGTTAAATCAACACTGGTATATTCATTCACACGCAGTCAGAAGTCCAGGCACACCCTCCCGGGCCCCATGTTCAGGTACCACCACCATGTGGGTGCCGGCCAGTCCTCAGGTCTAGGGTCCTCTTCCAAGCACATATGAGAGTTGACAGAGTTCATTTTCTAGCATAGGTTGAACATGTGGCAGGTCACTTCAAGATAAGAAGAGAACTATCTCACAAAAGCCTAAGTGGTCCTCTAAGGCCACCTCCCTTGAAGGTCAGGTCCATTCAGAATGTCCCAAAAGCACAAAAGGAAGATCATCACCAGTAAAGATTGCTTTATACTTAACTTTAAACTTTCATCAATTGTGGTTAAAAAAATTCCAATATTATTTAATACATAGCCCAAACTTTCCCAATTAACATTTGACTTGACTGAGAGAAAAAAGTTTAAAACTATTATCTGCTTGTGTGGCATCTTCAACAGGGTTTGAGATGATAACAAGAAAAAGAAATTAAATTTTATAAGCAACATTTCTAAAGCATTGTGATTTACTTCTAGTTCTACAGATTTCAATTCTCTCACAGTATTCCATCTCTTCATCTATTTCCCCCAAAATATGGAACATAAAATTCTATCAAGTTCTTGCCTTCCAGTTTTGTTTTTTTGTTTTTTGGTTTTTTTTAAGGGACAGTCTCCTGTGCCACAAACTGGACTCAAATTTGATATGTATGAATGTGGCCTTCCTCCTGATCCTCTGGCCTCAACTTCCAAAGTCCTGAGATCACAAATCTGGTCCACCTTTCTTAGCTTAACTTCAATATTTAGATGGCATAAAGATATATTTTCAGTATTTCATTTATTTATCCTTTTTGGTCACTTGGTCCTGTATGTTGATGGGAATATATTAAATATAGATTTAATATATATTAAAGTTGGGGATAGGGAGAGCTCAACTGGTAAAATGCTTGTTTGTAAATATGAGGAGGACCTGGGTTCAATCCCCAGAACCTAAAAATCTGGGCATGGTGAAGCAGGTTTGTAATCCCAGCCCTGGGGAGGTGAAGATCCCTGGGGCTTGCTGCCCAGCCAGCCTAGCATACCTGGCAAGTTCTAGGCCAGTGAATGACCCTGTCTCAGAAACAAAGAGGTAGACAGTGCCTGAAGACTGACACCCAGAACAGAAACACTCACACATAAAAGAGGGTGGAGATCCATTCTATATTAAAGAGGAATTGCCTCTTCCTTCGCTTGTAAAATAGCATAGGCAACTGGTAGAGCTTAATTTATTCATCCTTTGCTGGGTTTGGGGTGAGATAACAATAAATAATGCTTCTAAAGCTGTTGACACCCGTGACTCCAGCATCTCCTTTCAGTGACTCCAGCCAAAGCACTTGAGGTACACATTAAGATTGGTCTTAGGGGGCTAGAGAGATGGCTCAGCGGTTAAGAATACTGACTGTTCTTGCAGAAGACCTGGGTTCATATCCAAGCACCCACATGGCAGTTGAACAGTTGTCCGTATCTCCAGTTCCAGGGGATCCGACAGCCTCTTCTGTCCTCCGCAGGCATTGCACATCACTGGTGCACTTACCTACATGCAGGCAATACACTCATACACATAAAAATTTTAAAAAATAATTTAAAAAAGATTGGCCTCAGAATGGGTTCTAGGATTTATTTATTATCTTTGTTCAGCACAGTGAGATGAGATAAAATAGCCCCCTGATTTTTAGAATGTTCTAGTTTACCTTATCCTCTTATCTACACAGTTACATAAGCTTGAAAATACCATGAAAGAAAATATTTTTTATTCATGTCTTGTTTTTATGATTCATTCTTATCGAAGCACCAATCCTTCCTAACTCCAAATTTCATAGTTTCAGCTGCAAAACAGAATATTTGCTGGTTTCTCTGATCCCAGTGTTAGCTCTCCCTCTCAGGCTCTCCATCTCTACATAATCCGTCCATATACAAAGAAGCACAAATACCCTAGAAAGCAGCTGGCCTGTATCTACTCACTCTATAGGGCACTCATCCATAGATATATTTTATCATTATTTCACTGTACTCTGCTGCCCAAGGGAAATAAAATCCACAAACAAGCAAGAAAACAAATATGCACTTTTGCCCAGCTTTTCTGTTTCTTTCCATGGAAGGATTGCATGGCCATATTCTCCTAAGCCAGAGGCACAAGCTTCCTGTTAATCTAGTTTTAAAAGGCCTCAAATCCTTGCCTTGAATTAATAGATAAGACTACAGGAACACTAAATTATGAACATAAAAGTAAAATAAAAATTAGTGAATTAGATAAACACATTGCCACTGCCTAGGTGTCTTTTTCCCTATCATCAATACCACAAAGATTATATAATAAGTTGTTTGTAGAACAATTTCTAGGTGATATTTAAAAGGCCACATTTAATTGTCTGATGGGTAGACTATCCTGGAACTCTTACAGGATATTCTTCAGTTGATAGAGGGAGAATTTATAATTTAGAAAGGCTATATTTGATTGAATTCTGTCCAACATAATTAGGCAATGTTCTAAAGTCCTAGAAATTATTCCTTACTAATTATACAGCTGGGTACCATAATATCATCTGAATTTTTAGAAAAATCACAAAAGATTAATCAGGAAACTTTATGTCAAATAAAAAGAACATGAAAGTAAAAGGGTGACTACTGGAGGTGTGGAAGGGAAAAGAGATGAAGGACTGGGTAAGGCAATGTAAGAAAGAGTGACTTGGGGACTTAATGTGATCAAAATGCATCATATACATATATGAGAATGTTATAATATTACAGTAGACTTGATCACAGCCCTGCAGAGGCCCCTTAGCGCCCAAAATATTTCTCTGGCCTGGGTGGAGACCTAACATTCCAACCTACTCAAAACATAAAAGAGTTAATACAGTTCGGCCAGTCAACACCTGGCCAAGAAAAGCCCCCAGAAAAGCGGGTTTGCTGTAAGCCATGCTAAAGAGATGGGAGTAATAAATCGCCCTTTAATGAGCTAATGTAGTTTTACTTCCCAGAATTCCACCCCCACACGCCCATGTCGCTGTCCAGTTCTTTACAGAGCTGCGATTATACAGCTTTGTTAAGTCTGTCCATTTTTCTAGGTTACTCACAAAGCCTAAGTTTTCCTTTGGTTCTTCTCTTTTCTAAGAGCGCTTTCCCGACACTGCTTCATTATTTCTCTAAAGTTCTCTCTCTGCTGTATGGATGCTTGTCCACCATGTGGCTGACCTCCACGCTGAATTAACCCAAACAACAGGGCTTTCTCTCTTCTCCGTCTTCCTCCTCTAGGCAGCTCCTGGGATTTACACCTCGCTGGCTGGATTTTTCTTTTAAACGCTAGTAAAATTGTCCTTGAGCGTCCTTCTGAATGCATTCTTAAATTACTTTGCTAATGAGAATAAAAACCCCAAGAGAAGACCCCAATTTTCCTTGTAATATGGCGACTTTGGTGGAGCGCCCCAAAATTTCCATTAACAATAATGAAAGTCTTTACCTTGTACAATTAATATATGCTAATAAAAATTATGCATTAAAAATAAAATATAGTAGTAACATGTCTTTTGTTCCAAGTAATAAGTGTAGCAATCACCTATGTGAATATGTTGTTGGGGCTTTTGGTTTTGTTCTTGGGTGTTGGTGTTTGGGGGTTGGCTTTATTTGTTTTCTAAAATATTTAATTTATTATTTTTATTTTATGTGTACTGTATATTATCTGCATGTGTGTGTGCCCATGTTGTACAATGCCCGCAGAGGTCAGAAGAGGGCGCCAGATCAACTAGAATTGGAGTTACAGATAGTTGTTAGCTGCCATGTGGGTGCTGGAATTTGAACCCGGGTCTTCTGCAAGAACATTCAGTGTTCTTAACTGC
>NW_008350535.1:2596266-2597245 GCF_000622305.1 Nannospalax galili
ATGTGTGCTATATCTGTGTGGGGTGCATTCATATATATGTGTGTGTGCCAGTGTGCATGCCTGTGCATGTACTTTTGGAGGTAAGAAGAGAGAGAGAGGTTCAGATGTTCTCCTCTCTCACTTTCCACCTTTTTCTTTTGAGGCAGTCTCTCCCTGAACCTGGAACTCACGCTTTTCAGATAGACTGATAGCCAGCAAACCCCAGTGATCTTCCTGTCACTGCTCCTACAGATGCACACAAGCCCCTGCTCAGCTCGTTACATGAGGTCTGGATCTGAACTCAGGTCCTCACTGTCGTACAACAAGCACTCTGAACCACTGAACCATCGCTCCAGTTCCCAGATCTACTCTTTAAGGATTCTAATTACTGCTTTTGTAACACACACCATATGTGCATTGAAATTCATAGCCCATCAAGGAGTTTAGAATAACTTGCCATATCTTTTCAGTGATGCCTCTGTTCTCAGAAGTTTATTCATGTGGATGGTTACTAAAAGTGGTAAATTAAGTGCATCATCATGGACTACGATATAAAGCTTAACTTATGGATAAGATGTGTGAATTGTACCTTTAGATGAGGAGTTAGAGAGCAAACTGTGAAAGAAAGCTTGACATACGTTAAAATATCCATATAACTACACACTGAATATGATAAACACAGAGGTAGTAAAATATCACTGCTTTTAAAATCTTACAACCTAAAACTGAAACTATATCCTGAAAGGGAGGGGCTGTAGAGATGGTTCATGAGTTAAGAATGTTTGCTGTTCCTTCAGAGGACCTGAGTTTGATTCCCAGCAACCATGTCAGGAGGCTTACAACTACCTGTAACCCCAGCTGCAGGAAATCCAACACCTCTTCAGGCTCCTGTGCCTGCCCACATGTGGTATCCATACACACACACACACACACACACACACACACACACACACACACACACACACAGTCAAAAAAACAAAATAAAAAGATATATTTCTCT
>NW_008350535.1:2597290-2598001 GCF_000622305.1 Nannospalax galili
TGTGGTATCCATACACACACACACACACACACACACACACACACACACACACACACAGAAATAAATAAATAAATCCTTTGTAAAAAGTCAATAGACTTAGATTTGGATTCCATATTTGTGGAAAACTAAATGAAAGGTTTCATGTATGTAAACATGAATTTTTAAAAAATATTTTTATTTTCTTTGAGAATTTTACACAATGCATTTTGATAATAGCTACCCCCCACTCCTTCCCTTAATTCCTCCCAGATTCTTTTCCACCTCCCTACCCCCACAACTTTCTGTCCTCTTAAAGAAATTAATAACCCATTAACTCTAATTTGGGCTATCCATATTTTTCTGGGTGTGGGGCCATCCACTGGAGCATGATTGATCTACCAGGAGCCATGTCCTTGAAGAAAACTGAGTCCTCCAGATGCCATCATCTGTCCTAGCTCCTCAGTTAAGGGTAGGAGCTCATGAACCCCTTCCATGCTGGAATGCTGACGGGCTTGATCTTGTGCAGGCCTTGTGCAGGCAACCACAGCTGCTGTGAGTTCGTGAGTGAGTACAGGAGTCCTATCATGTCCAGAAGACACTGTTTTGCTCTAGTTGTTTGTCTTTCTTTGAGACACGGTTTCCCTGTAGCCCTGGCTGGTCTGGAACTCACTATGTAGACCAGACTGGCCTTGACCTCACAGAGATCCGCCTGCCTCTGCCTCCCAAGTGCCT
>NW_008350535.1:2598418-2613418 GCF_000622305.1 Nannospalax galili
CAAAAAAAAAAAAACACCTTACGGAGACGCAGGCTTTATTAAATGGCCTTCATCTCCATGGTAACATCTTCTAGCAGCTCTCCTGTTGGCTCGGTAAATTTCACAGCCTTGTATTTTTGGAATGCTTGTCATCCATGTAGTCTGACTCCTAGAGTACTTTACTGCCGGTTTCTGCTGCCCTGGTATCAGAGTCAGGTTCAGAGATTGTGTTTGAGGCACTGTGTGGATGACAGGTCACTCCTGGCCAGGGCTCTTCTCTGCAGGGATGGGTGGTAACTGAATCCAGCCTCCTCACTGTCATCAAGCCCCCCCAAGGCAGGGGTGCCATTGCTGTCCACAGAAAGCAGCCATGTGAGCTGGTGACATCCATGACCAGGCTCACGGCTTTTCTCTTTTTTTCCCCTTACAGCTTCCCAAGACTCCGCCATTACCCAGGAGGACAGGATGACCAGGGTCAAGGTGAGCTGGCTGCACTTCTAGATTTCATTTATTTGTAAATTGATTTATTTGGGCTTGAGGGGCATGCATGTGCCATGGTCTGTATGTGGAGGTGAGGACAACTTGCTGTAGTCAGATCTCTCCTTCCACCATGTGGGTCCTGGGGATACAGCTCAGATGACCAGGGCAGGCAACAAGAGCTTTTACCCGCTGAGCCTTCTCACCGCCCCTGACTTTTTAGATTTTAAATTGTCGTCTCTTTTGCTCAAAGATTCCACACATCTTACTTCCTCTTCAGAAGTATGAAGGAGAATTGTTGGCGTTTGAGGAGTTCTTGGGAGCCAGGTGTTTGTTACCTTGTATGTCAGTGTAGCTTAATTTGTTTGTTTATTTTATCACTTTATCATTGGGGAATAAAACAGAACAAATCTAGAAATAATTGGATGATGGGGCTGAGAGATTGCTCAGTGGTTAAGAGCACTGGCTGCTCTTCCATAGGACCAGGGTTCAGTTCCCAGCGTCCACATGGTGACTAACAACCATCTGTATTGTAACTTCAGTTCCAGGTGATCCAACACCCTCTGCTGGCCCAAATTAACAGAATAAAGGGTACAACTTATATTATCATCCCAAGAAGAAGAAGACAGATTTGACAAAATTTAACCTATAATTTCATGGTAAGGTACCTCAACAAATTAAGAATAGAAGGAATTTCTTTCAATATAATAAAGTCTGTATATTACAACCCCATAGCTAATATTATGCTTAACATTTTTCCTAGAAAATCAAGAACAAGACTGATGTGCTCATGATGTCTACTTCCATCCAACTCAGCAGCAGGCTGGAAGCCTAAACCAGAGCAATTAGACAAGAAGAAACAAGCATCCAGAAAGAAAGGAAAAATTCACATTCTTACTAACAACGTGATCATGTATACACAGAAAGCACTAAAGAGTTTACATGCAAAAAGTATCCATTAGGAGTGATAAATTCAATAAAGCTGAAGATTACAAAGAAACACAAAAGCCAATGGCATTTCTGTATACTAGTCAATTTCTTAAGATTCGGTTTTAGTTATTTTGTATCTAGTTTATGTGTATGTGTTACATGTATGTTTCTGGGTGAGTGTAAGCCACAAGTGTGCAGGGGCCCACAGAGGCCAGAGGAGGGCATTGGGTCCCCTGGAGCTGGAGTTACAGGTGATTGTGAGCTACCTGATATGGGTACTGGGAATTGAATTCATGTTTTCAGGAAAAGCAGCAAGTGCTTTTAGCTACTGAGCATCTCTCCAGTCCAGTAATCAATTTTCAAGAAATAAAGCAATCCTCTTTTCGATAGCATCAAAAGAGTCAAAGCATTGGAAATATATTTAACTTCAGAAGACAAAGATCTATGCACTGGAAACTATGGAGTATTAAGAGAAGTTGAGCAAAACATATATAAATGGAAGGGTATCCTACACTCATGAGTTGGAAAAATTAACATTGTTAATGTGCCCATGTGGCCTAAGGATTCAATATAATTCTTATCACAATTTTAATATTAGTGTCAGATAAATGTTAGGAATGATCCTAACATTTGTATGGAACTGCAAAAGAGCCCAAATAGGAAAATGATCTCAGACATGAAGAAGGAAGTTGAATTCATTACACTACCTGATTTCAAAATATATTAAAAATCTACATGAATCAAAACTACATGGAACTGATATACAGACACGTTGACCAATACAAAGATTTGTAAAATCTAGAAATAAACATTTCACAGATGTAACAAAATATCATATTCTACTACATAAATATATTAATTATTGTTTTCAGTTTAATAAAAGACATTTCTTAGACTATAGTTTACACATTGCATAAAGACTCCTGCCATTTCACTAAATTTTCAAATGGTCAATTTCTAACGGAAACAGTGGTGATTGTTAAAAACTATTTATTACTGAGAATGATTGTTAAAAACTATTTATTTGAGTGCACCTTACATAGTCTCTGAAGAAAAGTTATTTCAATGAATGCATGTAATAGACACATCATAATGTTAAAGAAAGCACTAATAACATTAATAATGCTACTGGGCAAGTGAGATGGCTCAGCCAGTAAAGGCACTTGCCACCAAATCTGACCACCTGAGTTGGATCCCCAGGACCTACACTGTGGAAAAAGAGAACCAATTCTCTCTGACCTCCAGACCAATGTTATGGCATGCTTGCGCTCACACACATAAGTGCACAGACACACACACACACACACACACACACACACACACACACCAAAAATGAATAAATTAACTGCAATTTTAAACATAATGCTACTTAAGTAGTGTGCTTACAAAATTATAATTTCAATTCATGAATTAACTGACCACACTATAATATGTATAAGGAAACATTTTAAATAATATATAAGCTGATTTCATAATACTAATCACAATACATCGAGAACAGTGTTATTATAAAAATATACATATAATTTGCTGCATGGAATAAGATGCCTAATGATCCATGTTGAAAATGTTTCACAGATGCAAATAAAATATTCCAGAGCCAGAATGGGGTGATGAAGCTGGGATACATACAGCGAAGGGTCCGGTGGCAGAGCTTTCCGTGATGCTTCTTTTTTAAATATTTTATTCATTATTTTTATTCTATGTGTATGAATGTATTGCCTGCATGTGTGTAAGTGCACCCGTGTCGTGCAATGCCCACAAAGGACAGAATCAGAAGAACGTGTCGTGCAATGCCCACAAAGGACAGAATCAGAAGAAGGTGTTAGAGTCTCCTGGACCGGAGTTACAGACAGTTGTTAGCTGCCATGTGGATGCTAGGAATTGGACCCAGATCCTCTGCAAGAGCCATCGGTGCCCTTAACCACTGAGCCATCTCTCCAGCCCCTAGTGATGATTCTTAGGATGCTATGTCTACACTGTTGTGTTCTGAATGTGAAATGCCCCCCATAGACTCATGTGCTTAAACTCAGTTCCTAGTTGGTGGTGCTGTTTGGGGTGGTTATGGAACCATTAGGATGAGCAACCTTTCTGGAGGAAGTATTTCCCTAGAAGAGAGACTTCAAATTTTATAGACGGGTCCCACTTCCTGTTCTGTTTCCAGACTGTGGATACAGTGTGAGAGGCTAGCTTCATGCTCCTGCTGCCCTGACTTCCCCTCTGTAATAGACTGTATCTTCTTTGGGACTGAGAGTGAAAAGAAATCATTTCTCCCTGAAGTTGTTTTTCTCAGGGTTTTTATCACAGCATCAGAAAAGTAACTAGGATGGAAAACTAAATGGTAAAGAGTGCTATTACAGTGGATGGGGCTGTTTTAGAACTCTAATGTCTATTAGGAAATTTGCAAGGTGCTTGCTTCCTATGAAGCTGCTTATTCACTACTGGCCACAGTGTTATTTCAGTGAATGGATTGGCAACCACACTAATGCGTATAATGAGATGATAGTGAATTTTATGGGTTGTTTCTTTGAATGCACCTCACATACTTTTTAGAAAAGCTGCTATTTCCATGAATGTAAAATATATTGAAGCTAAATATTAACATGTTAAATGATGATGCTTAGGATACTTCAGCTGAGATCTACTGAGTGCAGTGTGAGAACAGCTTCACTTAATAGCACCCCGCTTGAAGCCGTATTAAAAGCATGTACAAAGGAAAGTTTCAATGGTGCTACTTTTTATCCATTGAGAGCTCTATTATTCTCATTGCTGAATGTGGTGACCACACCACAGTGTGTGTGGTAGATTATTTTAAAGACACATATAGTACAGAATTTCTTGAAAATTATATTTATTTGCTAAGTTGAGCATAGAATTATTTCAATGAACTTTTGTGATGTCCTCACTAAATGTCTTAGTGATGCACTTAAATATAGAATATAAAATTTTAAAATGGTATCTCAATTTTATGTTGAGAATCATTTGATTTTGGTGGATGAGTGTGTCAAGTTCTCTGTAATGTTTGTGATAAGATTTATACATACATGCCTAAAACATCATTGGAAGAGTGCTAACTCGCTGGCATATAGAGAACAGCCTTAACTTGGTGAATGGCTATGGAAACCACACTAACGCATGCAGCTATATATTCTGTGTAAAGAAGATCACTAACACTGCTAGCTGCTTGCCAACTGAGTATAATGATACTGAGCGGGGGTGGAAAGCACCCTCGTACATATAGTTGGTCTAGTTTCCTTTTGGATGTCGTGATAAAAATACCCTGACAAAAGCAGAGTCCGTGCTCCAGACACCAGCGCCAATATTACAGAATCAGGCCACGTCAGACCCCAGTGCAGCTGTTTCTCCATGCATTTCTGTATTCCTTACTCCAGCCCAAGACACTGTACATGTACCCATACCACACAGAGAGCCATTTCCATAATGATCTGGTTCATAACCCAAGCCCTGTAGCCAAGGTTTTCTTAGTGTCTCTGTGTTGTGTACAACAGTTCTGCCATACGAAGTTCCACCCTTCCCCCTGAACGCTGAAACTTCCCTACCGTTACACAATTGCAAGCTGGATTCCAGCTCTAAGGCTGTATTCCATGAACCATACCACAATGAAGCTACCACCCAAACAACACCTAGACCCTGAATCCAAAGTCACTCCATAGGGATGAAGGCTCCAAACAACAACCCAGCAACCAGTGACAGTTAGTTCATACCTTGGCCATGGAGCTGCTGACTCTGTGCAAGCCTGCCCTCCAGACGCCTGTACTAAGGCTTCATTGCATATACCACACCTAAAGCATCAGACTCATCACCATGGTTAGTTCATATTCAAGACCCTTCCTAGAACTTCAGGTTTTCTTTATGTTTGGGTCACCAGGTCAACTGCCAAGGTACAGCAAACCCATATCCAGGACAAAATACTGTAGCTCTCTATGTATGCGTGTTCTAGTCCTTGGTTCCTGGTTATAAATAAGTGTAGCTGGCATGTTGTGACTCACGTGAAGGAGAGGCTACCACCTGTACATATATCTTGGCCCCCCGAGACCAGAAAGGCATGTTCCCTCCATGTGTTTCCAGGCTTCAGTGCCCATTGTTAAGAATGAAAATTGAAACAGAGTAACATAGAGTTGGGAGGCTGTGGTGGTTTGAATTAAAAATGTTCCCATAGGTTCATGTATTTGAAGACTTGGCCCAGTTGGTGGCACTGTTTGGGAAGGTTTTGAAACCTTCGGGAGGTAAATATTTGTTAGAGCGAGTACATCACTGGGGGCGGACTCTGAAGGGTTACAGCCTTGCCTACTTCCTGTTCCCGCTCTGCTTCCTATGTGTAAAGAAAGATGTGATTCCTCAGTCAGCGACCTGCTCCCACCGCATTCAATGCCTTCTCAACCATTGTGGACTGTCCCTATGGAACCATAAGCCGAATCAACTCTTTCTTCCTTAAGTTGCTTTTGCTCAAGGTATTTTATCACAGCAACAGAAAAGTTGGTCAGAGGCCATTGTTAAATCAGTGTAAAGACATGTGTGCATCTTCACCTGGGCTGCCTGCACGCATGTATCTATATGTGGACTGAGCCAAACTGCAACTCCGTAGCTTCCATTAAGCATGTGTAGAATCCCTGCTTCCTAACACGCAATCCCTTTTGTAACAAGACAGCTTGACTACTGTCAGCACCCACTCAACGCCTGATCAGCAAGTGATTACCTTGCAGTTTTGAACATTAGATATAGGCAGCATTTTGTAAAACCTTGGAGCATAATTTTGAGGCCACCAATATGTTTTTTTTTTCTAATTAGTTCTAATTAAGCTCAGATCAGTGAGATTTTCTTTGTTCTTGAGTAGGTTAATTTTACTGTTGTTCAGAATTCTTGCTGTAAATTAACAGCATCCAGTGTAATCTTCACCAATATCAGCACCTTCCCCATGGACTTGGTGCTCTGCTCAGTACTTCTCTACACCCACCACACCCTGCCATCTCCTTGTATGTGCTGTGCCATGGGGATGTGTTCCTGGATTCACCATCTAATGTTGCTTTGGGTAAAGTCTAAAACCTTTAGGATTTCTATAGTTGTTGACATCCCCACTTTCCATGGGGAACCTTCTTCTCTGTCATTAAGCAGAAGACGAAGATTTTACTCTCTCTCAATCTCCTCTCTCTCTCTCTCTCTCTCTCTCTCTCTCTCTCTCTCTCTCTCTCTCTCTCTCTGCACACGTGTAGGCACACATGTGAAAGTCAAAAGACAGCCTCATACCGGTCTTCAAGTCATCACCTCCTATCTCACCATAGGAGTACTGGGATCACAGTGTGCACTAAGCATGCAGCTTTACATAGGCTCTGGGTCTCTAAACCCAGGTCCACACTTGTGTGTCAAGCACTTTACAGACTGAGGCATCTCCCTAACCCCAAGGTTTCAGTTTAAATTTCTTCTTTGGCCCATGTTTCCACTAGACAAATATTTGGAAGCCAGAGCTCTGGTTTATTCATGCAGTTTTCTAATATAATTAAACCTATACTGACATCTAGTGGCCATTTTGAATTTTACAATTAGACTTTGACCAGTAATAGCCCGTTTTAAAAGAGCGTCTTCACTGGGTAGAAACAAAGCATTTGTTCCTTACAACTACTCTGTGATGTTTTATCCAAATAAAGCCTTCTGGGAGTGTAGAAGCTCTCAAACTAAAACATATTCCATTTCTGGGTCAGAGGAGGAAAGTTTGGCTTATCTAGGGGGTGGGATGCTCAGACCGACTAGTAATCTCAACATCCTTCCTTCACTCCACCTCTCCATCCTGAGATAAACTAGACAGCGGCCATACACAGCTCGCAGCACTTTCTTCAGAACGGTCCTCAAAACACATCACAACTCGAACCACGGTTGTCTTAATCTTGACCAACAAAAGTAACTTTTCAAAGGTATAATTCATAGCCCATTCTGAAAACAAGATAGGCTACCTTCTCCTGAAACTGCACCCAGCATTATGAATAACACCCATAATTCCTCTTCGTCTCCCCCAAACCCAAGATTTCAAACTGGAGAAATTGTGAAATTCCAAAGCTAGCTTATTTGCATGACAAATTAGAAAACGTTGATTTTAGAACCAACGAGTGGAGGTGCTCCCACGCCCTCAGTGGTACTGGGAAGATTCTAAACATGGTTCAGAGGAAATATCTTCCCTCTCAGCACTAATTCAGACATTAGCTGAGACTTCTGTTGCCGCCACTGATGTCATCCCTCCTTACTGTCCTCCAGTCATCTTTTTAAAAATATTTTATTATTTTATTTTATGTGTATGAGTGTATTGCCTGCCTGCATGTGAGTGCACCCGTGTGGTGCAACTCCACAGAGGTCCGAAGAGGGCTTCTGATTCCCCTGGAACTGGAGTTAAGGACGGTTGGTAGCCACCATATGGGTGCTGGGAATCAAACCTGGGTCCTCTGCAAGGGTAGTTAGTGAGTGCCCTTAACCTCTGAGCCATCTCTCCAACCCCCTCAAGAGTCATCTGTTAAACCCTTTGATGAAGTCATTAATGAGATAATCACAGTCCATATACTCTTCTCAATAATCCATCACATACCCCCCTCAAAGCCCTCTGAATCCTCCCTGCTCTCCTAGACTAAGCCCATAGGTCAAGGGGAACCCCAAGTCCTATGCAGTACTAGATCTAATGATGAATTAAGATACATTATTAAGGAATTCCCTGATACCATCCACCAATCCTACAGAGGCATTAACAGCAAGACTCAGTCTGACACTGCTAGCTGCAGCAGCCTGAGGAGTTCTGGCCAGGACTCTGCTCAGGTGAAGCTGCAATCTTTTCTCTTTCGAAAGAAAATACAACTTTACTCAGTTCTCTTTTTCAAAAAAAGAGCCACACCATAGGTCACTATCAAATCTTAATAAGTACAAATAATTCCTTGTCTCTTACAGAGCACAGGAATAAAACAAGAAATTACTGGCAAGAGAACCCGCAGAGACAATACTACCACATGTAGGAAAAAACGATACACGTATGAATAACCAGCGATTGTTGAAGAAATCATGGGGCATTTTTTAAAATTTAATAATCAAACAAAACAACACAAGTTATCAGATGAATTTCAACATATCTTCCAATGAAAACCTTGAAGGAAGGAACTAGCAATAAAATAAACATATGTAAATATAGAAGGCTATTTATAGCAAGCCTACAAAGGGTATTATACTAGATAGGTCAAACTGATAGTATTTCCTCTCAAATCAGGAAGGGTACCATTCCCATCACTGTTATTCAATATGGTGATCAGAGTCTTAGCCAGAGCAATAAGACAAGGGAAAGAAATAGGAAAGGAAAAATCTAAATTATCCCTATTTATAGAAAACATGATTCTTTATCTAAAAGACCCTAATTATTCCACCAGAAAAAAATGAGATCTGATATTTTCAGCAAAGTAGCAAGATATAAAATTAACATACAGAAACCGGTCACATTTCTGTAAAAAAATTACATAGCAACAAACTTAACCAAGGAAGTGAAAGACTTCTACAACTAAAACTTCAAGACACTGCAGGAAGAAATGGAAGAAGATACTAGAAGATGGAAGGACCTCCCATGCCTAATGCAGGGTAGAATCAGTACTGCAAAGCTGGCTACATTAGCAGCCATTGTGAATTGCTGTTCATTGCTTTTTCCTTGGTATCTGACTAGAAAGAAAAAAGTTTTTCTTTCCTTTGGAAAACTGAAGCAGCATAGGTCCTCCTATTGTTTTCAGATTCGCTATAATTTATCCAATGTCCAACCCAAAAGATACCATAAGAGGATTAGAGCATGCATAGGGAGAGTGCTTCCGGCTGCCACGCGATAGCCATGCAGATGAAATCAAAACTAGGCCCAAGTGCCACGTCTCTTTGGGATTAACAGTATAAGTGGCCAAATTATTTCTCATTGCTATCTTCTTCAATGTGATTTTCTGAATTTCCAGTCACACTAAAAGCAAATTGGCAGCTTAATCGCCTGCTGTTTAATATTAACCCAGCATATTTCTTTTAAAAATATTTTTATTGAGCTTTTGTGCATTTCATACAACAGTTCTTAACCAAATTTAGACCCCCTCCCCATCCATGCTGCCACACACACTCCTATCCGACCTCACGTATCCTGATATACATGTTAAGTCCCATCTAGTCAAGCATTTATACCCAGACATCTCTTGGTTCAAGTTCATCCACTAGAGTCTAGTCAGAGTACCTAGAGATCTTAAGGAAGGTTTACTCTCCCTCACCCAGCAGTAATCAGTCTCCAACAGTTCCCAGTCTAGGACTGGGTCCCACCGCCCATTTCCCCGTCACCATTCTGGCCCTTATCTGACTGAGTTGGCATGGGTCTGTGTTCCACACCACCATTGCTGCGAATTCACAGGAGCAAGCTTCCAGGGACCTGAAGGCTTCTGTTTCCCTATGTTCATGGACCAGCCCTGGTTCTTACCATCTTTCTTTTCCACAATGGTCCATGAGCCCTGCGTGGGTGAGATATAATATAGGAGTCCTATCCAGGGACATGCACTCTGCACTCGCCTCTCTAAAACGTAGCCAGTTGGAGCCTTCTGGCTACAGCACACTCTGTTGTATAAGGGAGCATCACTGATGAGCGTTGAGGAATGCTCTGATATTCCCTCCACCCGCTGTTCTATGTTCCATGAACCCTAGGTGTAGAGGTCCCACTGTAGCTATGTCTAGGGGTGGGTATCTCTCAGACATATAGTCTCTGCGTGTGACCAGTTGCGAACTGTCGTAGCCTCCATTATATAAGTTTAGAGATAACAAAGGAAAATACATGGTCCTGAAAGGCCAGAAGAATTCTTTCTGTACATAAATCTGAAGGAAGTCAAAGTACATGTTTTGATTATAAACATGGCTCATAGAGTCTTTGTGAGTTTTTTCAGAAAAAGAAAGATTTGAGAATGAGAAGGAATAAGGGTAAACTCAAAGGTTGTGTGTATTTTAATCCTGAGGCTGGTTCGTTAGCTGTTCTGACGTTTTTGTTTGAAATAGCTCTGAAAAGTAAAAAGTGAATACTGAGGTAATTTTCATGGTGATTTCTCTGGTTATTTGTGCCAAAAATTGTTAATTAGTTATTTAATAACCATATAATTAGAAGAGGCATTTCATGACAACAGCATTGACATATTCAACAACAATTTCCAGAGCTGAGATGCTTCTCTTTCAAAATTGGCTGTAAATTTTTAGGTTTACAGTTGAATTGATACAGTCATACGATATTGTACTCTGTATAAACCCTATAAGACTTAAAATTAAATGAGGTTTTAAACTTTGAAAAAGATCTCCATTTCATTATTAAGATTTGTTCATCAAATATTTCCAGGTGTTTATCTTCACAGCACATGGTGATGGTATACTTCCTGCCTATCTCTGATTCCGATGCATGACTAGTTATGGTCAAGAAATTTTGAGCATTTGATGACCAATCCCAGAAGCTCGCTGATAGGACAGCCAGACAACCAAGTTTCTAGCCATCAGGAACCACTAAGCAAACACCAAAGCCCAAAGCTAACCTGAGGTGCACAAATTGTGTGGGCCAGAAAATGTCTTTATTGTAAAAAGCCAAGAATATCTGGACGTCATTTAAACTAAAAATGAAGTGTTCTATCCTGAGAGTGCCCTCTCCCCATGAGAGCCCTTATACTCTGATATCCCTGCTACTGTCTGCTGTGTTGTTGGCACCCCCAGCCATTCCCCACTACTTGCCCTTCTGCTGAATCTAGTCAGCCTATCTAGAGGTCTTTGTTTTAGGAGGATCAGCTGTTCCTCATCTAGTGGTAATCAGTTGTCAATATTCCTTTGGATAAGATTGGGGTCTGCTGTTCAATTTCCCAGTTCTATACAGGGTTACTATCTGAGAATCCCTTTGGCCACCCTGGCCACCAATTCAAAAGAAGGTATACCCTGTCTGGCATTGTTGCTTGTTATGTAACCTTTAGCTATAAATATGGACTCTTATGAAATTATATTGCCCCCTTTAATCTTTGGTTATACTTTCCTTTTGGGTGTTTAAGGCCACACAGTTAGTCCAGATAAACTGACTTATTTTCACTCTTAAGGTGATTTGAGGATCTGTTCCACAGGGTACACATGGGCTTGGGAGGAGCCCCTGGCTCCTTTCTTTTACCAGTTCTGTCTATGTGACGATAACTCAAAAGTCCTGCTCGACTGTGGCTGACTTCACTTGGAAGCATGGAGGAAATGTCTCCTCTGTGTTGTTGACCCTCCTCTTTGGAGACTGGACACTAGTTCAAGTCCATTTGGTGGTGTGTCCATGGCCTCCTTAATCAAGAAGACAGGTGATGCACCACAGTTAGAATGTCCTGTAATTTTTTAAAGATGGAAAATATCATGAATGTTTTGTTTGATTGCTGTATTCTTTTTTTACTATTGCAAGTTTTACTGGATTTTGCTCTGATGTGGAATTAACGAGCTGAATATTTTGATCACTTGTTTTGAATGTTTGTAATGGGGGATGGAGAGATGGCTTAGTAGTTAAGAGCACTTACTGCTCTTCCAGAGGAAAACATATATGTCTTGGTCTATGTATAATTTGTCAGTAGGTTGTAGGAGTAATATGGTTCTCTCTGGTTTTCAAAACTAACCCTCAGAGAGTTGGGAGACTTAAACCAGATCCAAGGGAGGGTCTCTTTCCCTTCTCTTGTCCCTTTAATTCTTCCCACTTTCCTATCCCCAGTCCCAGTGGATTTGTCATTTCATTGTTTATTAGAATTTATGAGCCAGGTTATTATGATCTTTCCGAACTTGTAGACACATTTGTGGGAGAAGGAAAAGCTGGAGCGTGTCTCAACACAGTTACTTGTGGACGACTGCAAGAAAAAGACAGCTGAGGGGCAGAAGAATGAACTCAGGTCCTTCCTCACATGATTCTTGGTGTTTCCTACAGTTTTTGAATAGAGATATTCAGCAAGGTGCCCTAAACTACATGAATTAGCTTTTGGTTATTTTTAAGGGTTTTTTCAAAAAATCTTAAAGAATGCTCAGTTGTATATATGCACTTTTCCAAAATGCCCCAAATGTCTATACTTTAATAGCCAAAGTAGGGCATTCTAACATTTTGATAGACTATCTTAAATTCTTTCTTGGAAAAAATTCATACCTAAAAAGGAAACCTCCCCCACCCTCATCAGAATCCTTGGCAACTCAGCCAGGACACTGAAGCGACTCCTCCTGAGACACACTATCTCTTTCTATGACACTAGTAAGTTCCCTTTCTCATACTTTTGCTTTCCTTTTAACTACTGTTTCCAGTTCTCTCCTCCAGAGACTGAACCCACATGTGCCACACCTCATGGGCACAGGGTCAGCATTTAAAGTCCTCAGGATACCCACCATTTGTGAGCTCCCATGATAGCCAAAGAGCAAGAGGGAGAAGCACTAGTTGTCCCTGGGATGTACACTGCAAACAGAACTCCATACCCCAAACTAGGAACTCTGCAAATCCACTCACTTGCTCCAAGCGTGTGGTGATCCCATAACTCAGACTTTTCTCTAAGATGCCATCTCCAGGGTTAATATGAAAAATAGCACGCACACACACACACACACCACTTTAGGTTGTTTGTTTGGAGTTTTCTTTGGGGTCTTGCCTTAGCTCCACAGCCTCCTTGCATCCATGTTCTGCCTCCCTGAGGGAAAAAGGGGATCTCTAGTTCTCTTATTCTCTCTCTCTCTCTCTCTCTCTCTCTCTCTCTCTCTCTCTCTTTTCCTCTCTCTCTTCCTCCCAGGTATGGGTAGGTCCTGGAATGTACCATCTACCCATCTATACTCTTTCTTTCATGTGTCCTTGTCCCATACTTCTCTAACTGGGTGCCATGGGCCCAGGAAAAGAGGGGAATCCACCAGTCCCAGGCCTCTCATACCCATCCCTCAAGTACAACAATGCAAAGTGCCACTGTTGGTAGTCAGAGGCCATGTCACCCATCCTACCCTGTTTCCTCCCCAAGGCTCCAAGCCATGAGATTTGTCAAAAAACTCTCCCCCAACTATGGGGATAGACAATGCCCCAAAGCATGCACACAGTGTGGCTCACATGGCAGAAGAGCCAGTGCTGGGGAGTGACACCCCAACCCCTTGTGCCCCAGTGCCACAGTCCAAGGTCCTGGTTCTTGCCCACCCTGTTCTTCCATGAAGGAGATAAAGACAGAGCCCAGGGTGCACACATGTAGCTTCACCTTGCCCTTCTTCTGTACAACTCAATTCAAGATTGAACTCTCTCGACCTACTGCAGGGAGGGAACCAGGGTTGCAGGGGGATATGCCACTGATGGCCTGGCACCCTGCTTCCTCCTTGGTTGTGGTACAGAGGTTCAGACCCTCACCCTGCACCCGGACATGACAAAAATGAAGCTAAGGTCCCAAGGTATGTATATGCATGGAGGGTCAAGCCCCAGGATAATAGGCCCTGTGGCTAGCAGCAGACACCACAGTGCACTCTGATAACCACATACTGTTTTTCCTGTGGGTTTTCTTATTTGTCTGACCTGCTTCCAGCTTAGAACAAATCAGGGTTTATGAAGGTCAAGGCTACCCCCCAAACCCCCCAACACAGAGAGAGAGGGAGAGGGAGAGACAGAGAGAGAGAGATTGAGAGACACAGAGAGAGAGAAAGAATTCAAGATATTAGCCATTGCTCTTAAATAGGGAGGAGATTCCACAAGGTCTCGGGGATTATAGAGGCTATAAGGATTAAATTCAGGGAGATTTCACCCTGGGCTCTGGGAAATTTCATAAACAAGGTCACGGTTTGCTTGGGATTCTCAGTACACCAAGCTATCTCATGCAAAACTCATGTGGGGCAACTTACTCTCCCTGCCATCTCCATGCAGTGGGGAATTCTCATTCACTCTCTGTCATCACTCTTCTTAGCTGTGTTCTCCAACACTGGGAAGACCTATGCATGGAACCCTAAGAGTGAAAACATTGATTCAGGTTTTGTTTCAGTATAGCCAGGTCTCAATATAAGTTAGAGGACGATGAGGTCCAGCCAATGGATGGGAGTTTAAATTTTACCACCATGCTCCAGCTAGATCTGTTTTGTAGAAAACAGGAAAACAGTTAAATACCCTATGCCAAGGCCTATATGTCCTTAAAAGATGAGCCCAGGGGCTGGAGCAATGCCTAGGGGATTAAGAGCGCTGGCTGCTCTAGCAGAGGACCCAGATTTGATTCCCAGCACCCATGTGGTGGCTAACATCCTTAACTTCAGTTCCAGGAAATATTATGCCCTATGCTGATCTCTGTGGGCACTGGACACGTTTGGTGCACTTACAGACATGCAGTCAAAACACTCATACACATAAAATAAAAAGTAAATCACAACCATTTTAAAGAGAGAAAAGCCCATATACATCAGGAAAATGCAATTGAAAAATGTCTAACCTTACAGCCTACATTTGTCCCGCTACAGTCAAACATTACCAGTGAAATCTACCTGATGACTTTGTGTCCATACTCAGGTACTAAGGATCCAAGTGTAACTGACTGTGACTAGTAATAATCAGACTGTGACTAGAGATTAAAGACACATGTGCAAACATCTGTT
>NW_008350535.1:2615988-2631688 GCF_000622305.1 Nannospalax galili
GTCCTTCCAATTCCTGTTTTCCCTGTAAAGAAGTCAAACTGAAGGCTGGAGAGATGGCTCCACAGTTAAGAGCACTGGCTGCTCTTGCAGAGGACCCGGGTTCAATTCCCAGCAACTACATGGTGGCTAACAGCCATCTGCAACTCCAGTTCCAGGGGATCCAACACCCTCCTCTGTCTTCCACAGGCATTGCACAACATGGATGTACGTACCTACATACAGGCAATAAACTCATACATATAAAATATTTTTTTAAGTCAAACAGTATATCAGACAGTTTAAGACCTGAAGGCATTCATCCTGTTACATCTCATTGTTCCAAATCCATATAATATTTTGGCTCAAATACATCCATGAACCCCCATAATTTCAAGATTTAACTGTTGTAGACCCAAAAGATACTTTCTCCTGTATAGCCTTAAGTACAGACTAGCACTGCCTGTTTACATTGGAATGGACTGACTCACTGACTTCTGTTACTCCACAGTATATCTAGTCAGTCCTTCCCCAGGGGTTTAGAGGTGGCTCCCACCTGTAAGATGATGCTGTGGTTAAGGACCTCAGCAAGCCCAAGTCCCTGAGGAGGTCTACTAGATATGTTTATTGTATCTTAATATGCAGGAAAGCTTCCGGAAAAATGCAAATAGAGAGTATTGAATTTCATCCAAGAAGGCTCAAATTACCCAACCAAAAGCCAACTACCTAAAGTATATATTCACCTCAGAAAACAGTGTTTATCTACAGGAAGCACAAAAACCATGCAGAATTCCCACGTTTTCAAGTAGGGCAGGCATCTGCAGGATCTAGATCTCAGATTTGGGGGTAATTGCAAAGCACTTATGCCAGACCTTGGAGGGAGAAATTCAAGCACCCATAGATACCCTAGAGCCACAACAGCAGGCCTTTACCCAGATCAAGATTACCCTGAAATATACCAACTTCAGAGCCCCATGATTCAGACATTTTACTCTTTATATAGATATAAAGCATTTACTCTTTATATAGATACAGAAGTTGGGTTGAGAGTCTGCAAGGGTTGGGAGACATACCAAGGCTGGTGGCCTGTTTCTCGAAAATGTTTGCTACTGTTGCTCAAGAACAGCCTAGATGTGTCTGAGTAGTAGCATCTGCTGCATCCCAAATATAAGAACCTAACAAATTGTTTGAGTCAAACTCTAGAAGACCACCCTCTTCACTAAGCTAAGGCAAAGGCAATTCTAGAAGCAAAAGGACATTAGTAGATGATAAGAAAAACTCACCAAATTTCAGGTTTTACGAATAAACACATTGGATAGAATCCTTAACCTGTGCCAGTCTCTTAACCTGGTAACATTTATGGCTGTTGAGAGAGAACCCCCTTTTCCATTTGTACACAAAACTATAGAGGAGGTACATTCCAGCAAGCCCATCTTAAAGACCAGACCAGCTACTCCAGTCTCTTATGGTTTACCAACAGAAGCAGTTTTATCATAGATGGCAAAAGCAGACTAGGCCATAGAATAGCAGATTTAAGCCAGGTAATAGATAAATACCTCCTGGCACTGCATTCCAAAAGATTCATCTTATTGCCCTAACCGATCACTTCATCTAGCTAAAGGGAAAAGTTATCACTGTACTGAATCAATACCTTTGTATTCCAGAATTGCCTTTATATTGCTGCATATCCACACTACAATTTGGAAGGAAAGAAGACATCTAGCTGCAAAACATTTTCCACCTTGAATATAACCAGGAATACTCAACCTGCTCCAGTCAGTGGAGGTGGCTATTGTTGGCAGTAGGAGACATCAAAAGACAGACTCTTAGGCTACCAGAGAAAGTAACTTGGCTGACAAGGGGCCAAAGCAGCAGCCTCACTGCCAGTTCCTCTTCTCTGGCATTGGCCCACCTGTCTTCAAGGCTGTAGTGGCTAAAATGGATCGTCAACATGATAAGATCTAGAATCACTTAGTAGACAAGGCTGGGCATAACAGTGAGGAACTTTCTAGATTAGGTTAAGTGGAGAAGGAAGAGTCACCTAAACATAGGTGTCACCATGCTTTGGGCTGAGATCCAGACTGAACAGAAAAGTCAAAGTGAGCTGAGCACCAGCATTCATCTCTCTCTGCTTCCTAATTATAGAGACAATGTGACCAGAAGCCCCAACCTCTGCAGCCATGACTTCCCTGCTGTGATGGACTACCTGCTGAAACTGTGAGCCAGAAAAAAACCTTCTTCCTTAAGTCTCTTTTGTCAGGTCTTTTGCCATGACAGGAAAAGTAATTTTCTACAAAACCTGTGTATATGAGGAGGGAGGAAACAAGGGGCTGCCTGGTCTGGATTCAGTCAAAATTCTGAGGATAAAAAGAGAGTCCTTATGTTGCAGTCTCCCTGCAGGTCCAGCCTAGGGGAGACTCAGAGTCCTGACAAGGAGGGAGTGAGCGGTGTGGAGTCAACACACAGACACCAAGAGTCGGGTGGAAGCAGGCACTAGGCGAGGTGCTGCAGACTTGTTTATTGTGGATATGGGACTGCCTTATATACCCCTCTCCCAATGTCCCACTGTCCCCAGTAGGCCTTCTCGGGTCATGTCTGATCCTCATTGGCTCTCTATGTCAAGCTATCTTGCGTCAGCCGTCTCTGTGTCCTTTGGCAGAATACAGGTTCGACTCAACCGGATGTTTTGGCACGTTTGCAGCATGCATGCGCTGGTTGTTCAGGCCGCACTTCCTTCTACATCCTTATGCTGACACTGTCCCTTCAGTGGAAGGTCATGGATAGGACTTAACATACATGACAGAATGAACGAGTTGGGGGGAGGGATGTGGGGACATGGATGGGGGAGGGGGGTCTAAATTTAATTAAGAACTGTTGTATGAATTGAACAAAAACTCAACAAAAATGTTTTTTTAAAGTGAATTCATGAATCTTGTCACCTAGAGAGAGACACTATCAATTAATAAAGAGAATATTCATGGAACAGGGAAGCTATGCCACTATAAAAAAAGGGGGGGAGGTGAGACTTACTGTGCCAAATTCATGTCACAAGGATAGCAATCCAATAACCTCCTCTACTACAGTGTAATGGAGGAACTTACCCTGGCAAACAGACTTTACCCAGATCCCTCTTCATCAAGGGTTCAAATACCTGCTGGTGTTCACTGACACCTGTGCTATGTGGATGGAGGCCTTCCCCACTAGAGTAGAAAAGGACAGTGAAGTGGCTGGAAATCTCCTAAAAGAAGTTATTCTGAGGGTGGGGTCGACTTGGACTTTATAAAGTGAGAGTGAGCTAGCTTCATCTCTATATAAACACAGTTGGTAACCTCTGTAACATATACATGCAGCCTGGAGGGCTCAATCCTCAGGGAAAGCAGAATGGATCAACTTAACTCTAAAGAGGATCCCAGTAAAATTCTGCGAAGGCCTCAAAAGCATGTTTTACTTGTTACCAGTAACCTTACAGAGGCTTTCAAATTTCAGGGATCTGGATTTCCCTGTGCATTAGTTTTTGTCAACTTGAAACAAACTAGAGTCACCTGGGGAGAAGGAGCTTCAATTGAGGAATTTTCTCCATCAGACTGAACTGTGGGCATGTCTGTGGAGCATTTGAGGGCTCAGCCCACTATGGGCATTGCCATGCCTGGGCAGGTGGGCCTGGACTGTATAAGAAAAGTAGCTGAGCATGCCAGGAGGGACAGGGCCAGCAGGCTACACTCCTCTATGGTCTCGGCTTCAGATTCTGCCTCCAGGTTCCTGCCTGGAGTTCCTGCCCTGGCTGGAGTTGTAAGATGAAATAAACCCTTTCTTCCCTAAGTTGTTTTTGGTCAGTGTTTTATCACAGCACCAGAGAAGCAAACTAGAACACCTGCCCAGCATAAAACCCTAATTACCAGGAAATGCTTAAGGGAGATCCAAGGCAATCCTACAAGCCTCTCAAGGACTTCTTGTGGCTTGTCAAACGGGGACACAAAACAGCAAAATCGGTTAAGTAAATCTATGGACCCTCAGCCTTAGCTCTTACTTTTGGAAGGTGGGGGTGTTCTGATAATGCTAATACTGCCCTTTACCTGCCCACCTCCAGCCCCTACAAGTCTTTTCTTGACCTCCATGAAAGCCCTTTAAAATGCTTTTTTCTTCTATTAAGGCTAATCGATGTGGTTCTGAATGAATGTGGATCCAGTTTTGCTTACTACCTCTGTACTGCTGCTGGTTCTGTCACTGTCTCCCAATTGGCTAGTTCCTCCAATGGGCGGGGCCTGACGCAGAGCATGGACTGTGAAGGGGCTGCTGGAAGCCATCCATGAGGTGTGGGGAACGCTCAGCCAGCCAGGGCAGCTCAAATGACTCTTTTGGACTTGGGGCAAGATCGCCGGCCCCTGAGGCGTGAGCAAATGCTAGCAGGGACTATAGTAGTGGTGGTGCGGTCTGATATGGCAGGCTCTGAGCCACACTCCCAGAGGCATGGGGCTAGGCACTGGGTTCTCATTCCTTTGTAGGTTAATAAATGCATATTAAATATATTATATGGTTTGTCTGATAGCACAGGAGACCCAGAGGGAATTCGGGTCACAGTCACACATCCTCGGGCTCTATCTACCCTGCCCCTAGTTCATCCTCATCTTCAAAACATGTTGTTTAACTCCTCCTCTGTGTATAATTTGATAGTTAATCCCTGTCTCCCTTGATTCCTTAAAAATAACTCCTGTAGCTAGACCTGGTGGTACATGCCTGTAATTTCAGCACTGGTGATGCAGAAGCAAGAAGACCAGTTGGCCCCAGGTTTGAGGCCAACCTGGTCTACACAGTGAGTTCCACACCAGCCAGAGCTAGATAGTCAGGCCTTGTCTCAAAAATCCAAAATTAGGGCCTGGAGAGATGGCTCCATGGTTAAGAGCACTTTTTACTCTTCCAAAGGTCCTGGGTTTGGTTCCCAGCACCCACATAGTAATTCACAATTGCCTGTACATATATGGTACACATGTATACACTCAGGCACACACACACACACACACATGCACCTAAAGTTAAATAAATAAATCTATTTTTAAAAGAGGAGGGAATATGGGGAAGAGATCTGGAGGTCTACAAGAGATTGCAGGTCTACTATGTAGACCAGGCTGGCCTTGAACTCACAGAGATCCACCTGCCTCTGCCTCCCAAGTGCTGGGATTAAAGGTGTGCACTACGACACCTGGCTAAACTGACTCTTAATGACATTCTTATACCCATAGATTAATGCATATTTCAGTTCTCACCAAAGAAATTTCCTTATGCCACAGATGGGGATTAACACAGATGAGCCAATGTGCAGAGAACAAAAGGCTGAAGACTCCTTATCACTGAATACGACATGTATATCAAACTTCTGCTCCCAAGGGTCATTGAAGAAGAAGGGCCAGAAAGATTGAAAAAGCCAGAGGTGGTGGATGACCACAGAAAACAAAGTTTTTCAGACAGCTGGTCAAGTGCTCATATGAACTCAGAGCAATGGTGACGGCATGCACAAGTACCATGCAAGCTCAAACCACAAAAAATCCCAGCATACACATGAGGAAGTGGGTAAAAAGCTCCTATTCCACCTAAGGAAATTGTAGCAACCGATGGCTGCTGGGATGGGGACAGTCTCGTTCAAGGATGTGATTCTTGGTAAGCTAACTAGGCTTCAGTGGATGGACCCACACTGAAGGACATTTGGAGACACAAACTAGACCCTATAGGCATTAGATAGATGATGATAGATAGATTAGATAGATGATAGATAGATTAGATAGATGATAGATAGATAGATAGATAGATAGATGATAGATAGATAGATTAGATGATTGATAGATGATAGAATACATTATATATATATATATAAAGGGAGAGAGAGAGAGCATTAAATTGGGGTTAGGGAAGGGAATCAAAATACCATGGCATTATACTGTATGGGGCTGGAAAGAAGGCTCAGCGGTTAAGAGCACTGACTGTTTTTGCAGAGGATCCAGGTTCAAATCCCAGCACCCACATAGCAACTAACAACTGTCTGTAATTCCAGTTCCAGGGGATCTGACGCCCTCTTCTGACCTCTGTGTGTATTGCATGATACAGGTGCACTTACATATATACAAGAATAACAATCACACGCACCAAATAAAATGATAATAAATTATGCTATATGAAAATCACAAAATTTCAATTAAAAAAATAATAAAGGTTTTGGAAAAAAAGAATCCAAAACTAAAATAACTTCTGTTTGTATCCAAACTTTTTCTTCTGTTTTTCATGCATAACAAGTCTAACTTATATTGAACCCTAGTGGAACCCTAGATTTCTCTCTCTCTCTGTCTCTGTCTCTCTCTGTCTCTCTCTCTCTCTGTCTCTCTCTCTCTCTGGTATTCCCTCTATCACTATGCACCTTTTTTTGAGGCAGTGACTCTCACTGAACCTGTAACTCACTGATTCAGCAAGAATGGAGGATGCTTATTTAATAAGTTTAAAGTTTCAGTTGAGGAGGTGAAAAAAAATCCAGAAATAGATAATGTTGATGATTGCATAACAATGTACTTACTACCACTGAACTCTACATCTAATAATGGTGCATTTTTATATACATTTTACCACATAAATGAAGTATATGGTTAAAGAAGTCAAGCTTACTCTGGGACAAAAGGGAAATGGTGGGGGTAGAGAATTGTGCAATTCACTATTTGAAAAGTTAAAGTCCTCTTTGCATAAGGACAAGAAACAGAGCTTCTTCCAATAATTAGGTATTATTATTATTACTTCTACGGTGTGAGTATAATTTGTTTCCACAGAAACTCACATTGAGCCATAATTCTGTAATGCAGAAGTGCTTGATGGTAGGCCCTTTAGAAGGTAATTAGCTCATGGTGGTTCCACTCTTATGAAGGGATTAATGTCATTTCCACAAGGCTCGGTTAGGCAATCACAAGAGCAGTTTGTTATAAAGTGAGCCTGATGCTCTACGTGCAAACTCTTTTTACATGCATGTGTTCCATATAGCTCACATGTTCTCTGCTGTTCTGCATTGAGATGGCGCAGTGCAAAGCTCACACCAGAACAGTGCTGGAATCTGGTCTTAAACTTCCCAACATCTGTAACTATGAGCCAAATTGAACCTCTTTTCTTCATACCTTGTCCAGTCTAACCATTGTACCAAGGAATGGACCTTTTCCAAGTCTTAGCTTTATGAAAAATAAAGGGTGATATTTTTTCTTCATCCCTTCTTCCTTCACCCCTGAAATGATTACACAGTCTGCTAGTAATTTGGAGAGATAATTAACACTGTTGCTCCCCAAGGTGGGACCCTCCTGCCACACCTGCCTAATTTCATGGCATTCACAATAAAATGAATGAATGAATGCGTGAATACTATATACTGCTCTATTTCTTTCTTTCTAGGCTTTCCACTTTAAGAGCACATATGCACTCAGAAACACACACACACAAAACACAAAGACATGCAAATTTTGTGAATTTGTGAATTTGCTCTCCTCCTACACTAAGAATCACCAGATTTATTTTATTGGCCAATTTTCTTCCTAACATTTCTTGGCAGTTTCTGAGGAGAAGGAGGTGTGCATTCGTTGCCAGGCAACAAGTATCTCCAGAATGTGCTTTGCTTTTCTTAGATGGGAAAAGGGAGCACTGAATTTTTGCAACTGAGGTTCGATTGCAGTTCTTGAAAGGTCATTCAAATAGTTCAGGGCAATGAATTCTTGCAGACATTATAAATCCAGGTTTTCCTTTCGTCACCAGATTTAGGACTGAAACTTTCCCATCCCATCCCTAAAGGAGATAGTTCTGTCTACAAATAGTAACAATCCTAGCAGGTCTTTAAAAGAAAAGAAAAAAAGACAGACTTTAATCACCCTGAGAGGAGCAAGTTGATAAATGAGATGATTTGCATATGTATGTATCAGAGAAAATTCATAACAATAAATCACTATAAGTAGGTGTGGTGTATGGTGAGGAAGGGTCTTGGGGAGATCATAGGAGATGAAGATGTTACTTGAAAAACAAAACAGAATGAGGTAGCCCTGTGCCATGGATTCTCCCTCATTTCCTTCAGTCACAGCTTCAGGAAATTCAGAGGCAAATGACCAAAAGAACTTTTCAATTTTCTTCTTTTAAAAAATTTCGCCCCCCACTGGGTACTTGGAGGCAGTGCTTGGAGGAAGAGACAGGCAGATCTCTGTGAATTCGAGGCCAGCCCGGTCTACATAATGAGTTCCAGGTCAGCTGGGGCTACAGGGAGAACCTGTCTTGAAAAGACAAAAAAAAAAATTATATATATAAAAAAAAATTCCAACCAGGTTTAATGACTCATGCCCATAATCCAATCCCAGCCCTCTGGAGGCTGAGGTAGAAGAATTAGTGTGAATTTAAAATTTGGCCTAGATAGTGAGTTCAAGGCTAACATAGGCTACATATGGAGTTTAAGGCCAGTCTGAGAATAAAAATTTTAAACTAATATTGTCCCATCTAACTTTATAAAATGTCTCAGTAAGATGTTTAGGTCAATAAAAGAGGATGGTTCAATGATTGTTACCAAAAATTGTAGTAGATGGGGGAAGGGGAGTTATTGATCCCAGGACTGGGGAGGCAGAGGCAGGCAGATCTCTATGAGTTCAAGGCCAGCCTGGTCTACATAGTGAGTTCCAGGACAGCTGGAGCTACAGGGAGACCCTGTCTCAAAAAAAAACAAACAAACAAAAAAAAACAGTTACAGGTAGAGTGGGGGTACAAGTTCAAGTGACTAGTGGCTATAGTTAGTGATGATAGATTTTGTTTTCCTTTTTATATATTGAGAAAGTATCTGACTGGGGAATGATTTGGGGCTCCTGAACCTCCCCCTCCCCCACCCCATTCTTTTCAAGTGGTGTTGCAATTGTAGGTGTGAGCCACATATCTACTTTGATTTATTGTATTCTTCGTTGTTTATATTTTTGTTTTAGACAAGGCATTGCTATGTATGTCTGGCTGGCCTGGAACCTCTTGTCTAGACCAGACTGGCATCAAACTTTCAGCAAACCTCCTACCTCTGAGTGCATGTGCTGCCATGCCAGCTGAATATACTTTTTTAAAGATTTTTATTTTTATTTTATGTGCATGAATGTTTTGCCTGCATGCATATAAGTGCACCATATGTGTGCGGTGCTGGTAGAAGACAGTTGTTAGTCCCCATGTGGGTACTGAGAACCAAACTGTGTTCTCTGCAAGAACAACAAGTGTTCTTAACCATTGAACCATCTCTACAGCCCCAATGAAATGTGCTAGGTATTTTTGTTCGGGAATTTTTTCGGTTTTTTGTTTTTGTTTTTGAGACCGGGCTGCCCTGTAGCCACCATTGGTCTAGAACTCCCTATGCAGACCAGGCTAACCCCAATCTCACAGAGATCTGCCTGCCTCTGTATTGCATTCTTAAAGCATGCTAAAAGAACAGAGATGCCAAGTTTTCTCACCACAAAAAAAAGATGATTATATCAAGTAATGCATGTTATCTAGCTAGACCATTATCTTGTCCTCTGTGAGAACATTTGGCTCACTAACTGGTGGAAGAGTGAATTGGTAAAACAGATTAAACTGCTGAAGTTACTTGCAAATAACAACAGTAGATCCATTTCTATATGTCCATGGTGTTTAGCATGTAACAGGGTACTCAGTGTTTGCATAAATTCCTGTGGGAGCCACAGTTAAGCACCTTTGTCAAAGTGGGATTTTAAATAGTCTCAGGTATGGTACAATGTTCTCCTCCTTTAATGTAAAGCTTCAGTCATGATTCACTAATACATGAAACATCTTCAAGGATCTCCCAGAAGAAAATATGATACCCAATACAATTTTATTTGGCACATCTTCTTCTAGTCCTTTGAAAATTGATAGTGTGTATGAAATCAAAAAGTCAAATAACCAATTAATAAAAGCTGTTACATTAACCACAGTATGTGAATAAAGTCTATGGAGCTATGAGCAGAAGACAAAAGACCGGACTCATCATGGTATGCTGACAGGTGGGCTGTTTTTCCCCTTGTCCATCAGGTAAGTACTGAATGTCACAATGCTTTCTTACAATTGTTTTTCTCAGAAATTGTTCATTTCTGGAAGGACTAGAGAGATGGCTCAGCAGTTAAGAGCACTAGCTGCTCTTATAAAGGACCTGGGTTCAATTCCCAGCACCCACATGGTGGATAACAACTGTCCATAACTCCAGTTCCAGAGGATCCGATATCCTCTTCTGACCTCTGAGGGCATTGCATGACATGGGTGCACTTACATACATGAAGGCAAGACATTCATACACATAAAATAAAAATAAAGTGTATTTTCAAAATTGTTCACTTTTTAAAATATAAAATATTCATTTTGTTCCTTTAAATAGTAAACAGTAGCCGTCACCTAGTGACTTGCTGCCTAGCAATGCCACTGGGTACCTGTGTTACCAGAGTCAGAAAGCCCCTCCAACCCTCTATTGGCATTGGAATATTTGTATTTTTCTTGAAACCTATTCTGCTAGCCTTCCTTTTCCTTTCTGAAAGCTTTTCTTGTAAGATCAAGTAGAGTAATTAATGGATACTGAGATTTCTAGCTCAGAAAAGAGAAAGAGTAAAAAGCCAGAGCTCCACAGACATCAGGGCTTCATGTGTACCCCAGAAACCGCCTCATCACTCTTCACGTGCCTTAGTGACAACAGGGGCGGCTCCCAAAAGAAGTGAACGTTATTTTAAAGCAGACACTGCCTCCTGGCAGCTTCAGATCTGGTGCAAAAAGAAGGTAACTACAGACTATTCAGAAGGAGTAAGAGAGTTGACCACCCTTTATGTTTCTACTTTTCTGTTCCCCCCACCCAGTTATTCCTATTGACAACATTACCGCATATAAATGATAAATGTCAATGGAAAGGTTTTTTAATGGACCATTGACAGAAGTCCTTTTTCGATCCTCTCTTTCAAGGAAAAAATGAAAAAGGAGTAGTGTTGACCCAGAGAATGTAGACTCAGAACCCTGTAAATCAGATCTCAAATAATCTTCAGATGAGCTTTGAACTGGGTTCAGGATGTACCCTCCCCTGCCCTGCCCCCATGCGCATTGATCTATGGACTGGGCTGAACTCTAATTCACTTGCTCTTGTTAATCATTTATGAAAAACTCCTGCTTCCCCTATTACCTAGAGAGGGAAAAAACATCCAGTCCTTTTCTTATAAAGAGCTTATTCTTCTTAGTACCAGTCCCAGAAGCAAATGATAAAATCCACATCGACCACACCCACCTGTGAAATTTAAAGGTTTAAAGATGTATGTGAACCCATGGAACTTGGGTTCACATGGAACTGCTTGATCCTCCTTTGCCTGACCGTCTGCAGTCCTAATAAGCATCAAATAAATGCAGTTTTCTGGGTTCTTGACTAGGTTGATTTTATCCTTAGTCTCCATACATTGAAGAGTTTGCTAGTTGGTGTTGCTAAATTTTTTCAAATAAAAGCCAGGAAGACATCAAACTAATCTAGTGTGTAACTGTAGGAAAGTCCATAAGTGATAGAAAACCAATTACTCTGAGGCCATAGAGAAGAATATGCTAATTAACTGCAAGATTATGTGGGAATATAAAAGTCCTAGGAGCATCAAATATTGCATAGGCTTCAGCACACTGTAACTCACTCATCCCCACATTATTTTTTATATTGTATTGGCTAAGTAAAAGTGATAGCTCACACTCCTGGGGTCCTGCTGGTGATGGAGGCAGCCTTGCACAGCAGAGCAGGGTGGGTGGGAAGTTGGATGTTATCACCAGTTGTGGGCCTGGATTTTTCTCATCAATCAGACCATCTGATCAAAAGATTTCTTTCTTCTGGTCAAGCTGTCTTATTTTGATGTTGGCTCTTATTAGATATCAATTCTGGAAAAAGCCACAATCTTTTTAATTATTCACTTTTAGAAAAACCTGGGGGCCCTGGATATTATGATTCTAAATTCTTTCTAATCTGTATTTCAATAATGTCTTGTGTCTTTACCTGGGAGATAACAGAGTATACAGGATTAACACTGGAATAAACAAGATCACATAAAGTAGAATGGTACCCTGGAAGAAACATGGACAGCTGTGGTACCTCAGAGCAGCAGTCACCTGAAAACCAAGTCACAAATGTACTGAGAAGGAAATCGTTCTCATGAACAAATCAGATCAATGCATGTACCACTGTGATTCCAAATCCTCGTGCTACCAGAGTGGAGTCTGTATAGAAATCTAAGTGATGAAAAGCTGACACTTGGAGAGTCATTTCACAGGTCCCTGAATAGATCCCCTCTCCAGTAAGGATCTTCTAGATGCGAGCATGTTTGTACAAACCACTCAACACAACACTAGATGTCAGCAGACATAGTAAAGTAAAAAGAAAAAAGAGCCTCATCTAGCAACTTGAAAATCAAAGGAAGAAATTCCCATATACGTCACAGTTTATTTCTGCAAATCTTTTTTGGTCTTTCCAGCAGCAATAAATCTTTTTTTTTAAGGGAAGTGTCATATAACATTGACAATCATGGTTTCTAATAGACCTTGGAAGGATATCTTATGAAGTCATCCTGATGATAATAATTTTTAATGTTATTTTAAATTATGTGTATACGGATGTGGATGTGGATATGTGCAGGTGCTCATGGAGGCCAAAGGCATTAGATCCCCTGCCGCTTCAATGACAGGCAGGTGTGATCCACCAGACCTGGGTGCTATGGACTGAACTGGGTGGGGTCCAGCAACAAGGACTCTTAACTGCTGAGCCAGCCCTCCAGCCCATGATAATCATATTTTTAAATGGTTTAATACTGAATCTTTGGGTCCTGAAGATGTCTGTAACATGTTTCATTATGGGTGATAATTACTCTTGATTATCTTTTTCCTTTGAATATATCCACTTATCCATTTATAGAGCTACTTTCACATGGCTTAAGCGACAATGCAAATGACACAGGTGCTTGACACAGAGGGTAAAGCACAGGCCTGGGAGGAAGTATTCAATATTGCAAACATCCCCCCATCACCAGGGGCCTTAGTTTTTACAAATGTAAAATTAAGGAGTGAGATTAGATCACCCTTGACTAAACTATATCTTAGCGCTAACATTTCTTGATTCTGTAATTCTTTTAAGCAAAAACTAAACCATTTTACACAAAGAAGATAATATGCTAATACTAGAGCGCTTGGAAACACTTCCTTGCGCTTGGATATGTAATCACCTTTACTTCTCATAACATTCAGTAAGAGAGACATTGAAACTAAATTGGCAAAAGCTGCTCACTACTTGTTTTGTTCAGTTTGGTTTTGTTTTGTGGTACTGGGGACTGAATTTACGGCTTTCTACATGCCAGGCAAGCACTCTACCAATAAGCCTTTTATTTCTTAATGTTTCATTTCTTTTACTTTTTTTAAAGTTTTGAGACAGAGTCTAAGTTGCTCAGATGCCCTTGAACTCTTAAAACAAACAGACCTTGAATTGATCCTCCTGTGTCCACACTAATAACAGAGATTACAGAGTGATGCCACTAAACCCAGCTTGTGCTTTTACTCTTGTGTTCCTAAACTTGCTGATTCACAATTAGATCAGCAACAATTAAACATAATACCCTGATATAATATCCTAGTATTTATGACCCTGCTCTAACTGCTGTTCACCCAGGGATCATCTGGAAAGGAAGATAATGATAAAAGACCACATGCAAAAGATTTGCAAAAGGCAGTCCTAGTGACACATACCTGTAATCCCAGCACTTGGGAGATAAGCAAGGGAATCTGGAATTCAATGCTAGCCTCAGCTATACAGCAAGTCTTAGGCCAGTGTGGGCTACATCAGCCAAATGAAAGGGTTATAAACAAGCCAATCTACAAAAATGAATAGTTTACTGATAGCATTTTATGGGGGGGTTGTTTCTTTGTTTGTTTGTTTTCTTATGAGGATAAACTACCTCAGAATATCAGCTAGCAAGTGTTCTTTCTGTTAACAATAGCTAACTCTGGAACACTGAATTTTTTTTTTTTTGGAAGAAAGGAGAAAAGATCACTGAGATCCAAAGCAACTTCTCAGTTTAGACATCAATAAGTAACTGCTTTTCATTTTCCCAGGTACCTGATAGAAAATCTCATCAAGATGTTTAAACAATCCACAGAAATATTCCCCAAGAGAACCTAGAGCCTAGAAATGGATTTGGATAGACAGGTCCACGGGGCATGAAGAAACCCTGCCCCCAGGTTCATCCATCACCTGGAAGGATTTCCAGCACTGTAGTGACATGGCTTTATAGTCATCACATTGCTGTCTTATTAAAAATGCAAATACTGGCACAAAGAAATTGAGCAACTTTGGGGGACTCAATTTTGTTGCGGGGGAGGGGGGCAGGTTAGTGTCAGAAAAGACATAACAGTTAGGTATTCAAATATGGAAATTTGCAAAAGTTCTATTAATTTGTATAATTAGTATATATAATAATGATAATGAAAATACCCTCCATAGAAGAGGTCACAGGGAAGTATATATCTATCTGTTACTTGTTTAGAGGCAGAAAGGTATGTCAGAGGTACATGAGGAAGAATCCTAAGTTTCGGGACTTGGCAATTGAAAAAGACCTCTCCCAGAACCACCCTGGACTTCTCTTGGATGGAACAAATGGGAAAATCTGACTAAAGTAAAACCCAGAAGGGGATTCCCCTAGAGAAACACCTGTGCATGAATGCAAAGTATTGTCCCAGGGTGATCTTCGGGATAGCACAAGCCACTCAAGGACAAATGTGTATAGACTACATCTCATGCATATATAATAAGACAGAGTATCTTTGGCTCATGACAGACATGCAATTTTGAACTGCCAGAGATAGTGTAAGATTACTACCTAGGAGGAGGCTCTCTAATGAGAAACAAATACATGCATTCCCCTCCCTTAAGAGTTCATCCAAATGGGCCCATCAATCAGCTAGACAGGAAAATGCCCCTCAAGAAAGCTGTTCCAGAGACCTTAGAAAATAAGACCTTGCTTACCTTAAACAGGTAGGTTTGCACAATGGTACCCTTAGCCATTTCCATTCTCACCCCTGAGCATGCTTCATATTTCTCTGTAATAAACTTGATCTGTCTTCTATACTACATCCTGTATGCCCTCTTTAATTTCTTTTGACACCAGTCCATCTGAATAGCTTAGATGCCAGGTGGCCAGCACCAGTTTCCCAAGAGATTGAAAAAAAAAAAAAAAGGAGCTAGCAGGCTTATTTCTTCTCCTTCAACCAAATGCAAAGGATTGGCCTCTCAGTAAGCTCAAAACTGATAAGCACAAAAGAGTGAAGAAAGTAACACACTGTAGAGAATTCTTCACAGCTCTTCCCTAAACAGAGAATAAGGGGTTTAGGAAAAGCTTATACGTATTCATGTAAGAAAGCCTCATCCTCATATACAGAAGTCAGAACATTCCTGAGCATGTTCAATTTAAAGACATACATGCCCCCCCCCCTAAAAATGGTGGCACAACCACTTCTTGGGAGAGAATTTAGTTTATATTGAATAAGATTAAAAAAAAGGAGCTAGCAGGCTTATTTCTCCTCCTTCAACCAAATGCAAAGGATTGGCCTCTCAGTAACCTCAAAACTGATAAGCACAAAAGAGTGAAGAAAGTAACACACTGTAGAGAGTTCTTCACAGTCCTTCCCTAAACAAAGAGAATAAGGGGTTTAGGAAAAG
>NW_008350535.1:2632721-2650661 GCF_000622305.1 Nannospalax galili
CAGTAAGGTGCTTGCTTCATGAGCACAAGGACCTGAATTTGGATCTCAGGCCCAAGTAAAATCCAGGCATGATGGTGAGCATCTGAAACCCCATCTGGAGGAGCAGGAGCAGAAGGATCTGGTCACCGGCCACCCAGTCTAGACTAAACAGCAAGCCTAAAATTCAGTAAAAGACGCTGTCTCAAAGACTGATGGAAAGTGGTAGAGAAAGGCACTTGATGTTTATCTCTGGCCTCCATGGGCACATGCACAGATGAGCATACCTGCACTCACATGCATGCCCCCCCATACACAACTGGGGTCTTTAAAAGTTGGACTAAGGGTATATCTCAGGGGTCCACTGCTTATTTGGCATGTGAGAAGCCCTGTATTCCATCCCTCACCAAAATAAATTTAAAAATTTAAGTTCAGGCTACACAGTAAATTAAGCTTATAGTGCCCATTTGTGGCTGCATTTACAGGACCATTCATTCTTCTTCCATCTCCATTCCACACACCTGTGTAGGTGGGCCTGCTTGATGAGGACAAGGAGCTATCCCCACTGAAACCTTCAAACATCCCTTTTAAGGGTTATTTATAAGCAAATATGAACCAATCATAACTGGTAGAGTCAGTTTCCACAAGCCATGGATTTCACAACCTCAACATTAGAGACAGGCTTAGTACCTTGTGACAGTTAAGTAGATTAAAATGGGATGTTATTAGAATGGCCAACTCATTCTGCCTTTCTAGGTCTTTCCTGGTTTTAGCACCAAAATTCCTATATCTTGGGAAACCCATTAGGGAGGCAAGCTGAGATGTTCCATACCCTACCATAACTATCTTGCCTCCTCAAGAGATAGGCAATCTCCAGATCCTATGATAACTCAAGGCAAGAGACTCCCAAGGGCCCAAGGTTAATGCAAGAGACAAGTGAAGTACTATATCATACCTTCTCCAGACAGGAACTCTGTGTTCATTAGGTCAGTACTTCCCAAACTTTGAATTATACACATGCTATCTAGGGACTTGTCAAAACGTGATTTCTGGCTCCTTCATATGAGATGGGGCCTCATACTCAGTGCTTCTGGTCCACAGACCACACACACCCAGACACAAGACTTTAGAGCATTGTGGTGCAAGGTCAAGCCAGGTACAATAGAAAGACTACTGAAAATTAGGGATAAACATGATGGAGGGCCAGTGACCCTCAGCATGGAGTTGCTTCAGCAGCTTTATTTCAGTAAGAGTTTTGTGTACTTGGTAGTAACTCCACCTCTGCAGAATCACTAGCGAGAACAGGCAAGCAAAAGACCCATGTTCTCTGACTGAACACAGAAAACAGCACAGATTATGGGCTCATAGACTGCTCCAGGATAATTCAGTTCTAAAGAGCACTGTCTAATGCCATTCTCCACTGCCCAATATGATCTTTATGGAAACCCAGCTCTTCAGCAATCAGCCCTGTCTAGTTCTGAATTATAAATACACAGAAATTTCAAATATAAAATACTCTGGTCACCCACCACCTACAAGAGAACAAATGGAAACACTTCCTGTTCCATAATTCATTAAGAACTGAGGTTCCAGGTTGTGTTCTCTGATTTTGGCTGAAATAGCCCCATTTTTTTTTTCAAAACACCACCCCCACTATGCTTAGTCACATTTCCTTGTTCAAAACCAAGTAATTCCTGTGTGCTAGATAAAATTGTTCTCCAAATATCTTACTCCTCTCCGAATTATTATATTTTTCTTCCTCTATAGAATCCTCATTAGCATCACTGCTATCTATCCTGTGTCCACCTACCCAAAGAGCCTAGCACCCGAGGTCTGGGTTCAAGGTCTTAATGTTCAGGAAAACACCACTCTAAAATTACAAGAGGTTTTGCTGTAGAGGTGATTCCTTTCATTTCCAAACTCCCATAACCTAGAGCTAAACCCAAAATGTGCTGCTAACAACTTGGCATGTCAATTTTTATTCTTCAGTAGGAAGTAGTGGTCTCTTGCTGTCTAACTAATCTTCTACTGGTGGGAGTCTTAGCTCTAAAAATGAGGAATTAAGATGAAAGTTGGGTTTATTTGATCAGTCAATGAAGGAAAGCTCACAAGCAGTACTGGCAATATTAGTCCCACTTGGTCAGTGTTCTCAGCTTGTAAGCAGTATTACATAGAACCTTCTCAATTCATTCAGAGAGAAAACAAATTTCTCTTCAGAAAACAGCATTTTTAATTCTAAGAGAAAGAGACCCAAACCATGATTCTCTTTATAATATGATTAGACTCGGGAAAATTAAGGATATATTTTGTGCACAAAAAGGTGGTTTGGGGCTGGAGATATGCCTTAGTTGGTAAAGTGCTTGTTGTGAAAGCATGAGGGCCTGAGATCAGATCCTTAGCATTCATGTAAAAAGCCAACTTGGTGAAGAATGTCTAAAATTCTGAACACTGGAGAACTGGAGACACGAGGATCCCTGGGGCTCGATGGCCAGCTAGTCAGTGAGCTCCAGGCTCAGAGAGAGAGACTCTGTCTCAAAAAAACAAAACAAAACAAGAAAACAAAAAAAAAGTAATGGAAAGCAAATGAGATAGATACCTGTGGTTTCCAAACCCATGTACCTGCATACCCACACAGGTGTAAGCACACCCATTAACAAGCACAAATAAACAAATGAAAGAAAGAAAGGTGGGGGGGAGCTGTTGTACAGAAGCCAGAGTGTCTGGGGTAGAGAACCTTCCAAATTCCTTCCAATAACCCCCACTCCTGGTAAAAAATGTCTTTTGTCTATTCCCCTATTTTTTAAAGTGGGATAAACCTAGTGTATCTATTTTGCTTAAGAGAAAAACCACAAAATTGGCATGTGTCATTTCAAGGTTAGATTATAAGAACATGACTCCCTCTAATCTCTTAATGTTTTACCCTCTAGCTCACTCATTTTGGTAAAGCCAGATACTTTGTTGTGTGATTCGATGTGAAAGACAAACATGACAAGGAACTAAGGGAATAAACCAGCCTAAGAAGTATGGAAGGGAATTGAGGCCCCCGTTCTAACATCCTGCCCACACCCATGTATATAATATTAGGATTGGAACTTCCCAGCTGAGCCAAGAGGAAGCAGAGAACCCAACCAAGCTATACCTGAATTCCTGACTTGCAGAAAGTTTTAAGATAATAAATGCTATTTCTTAAGATACTGACTTTTGAAACAATTTGTTAGCAAAAGACACGTGAGCACTCATGAAGGGCATCTTATGCATAGAATTTCAATAGGAAAATTCCATTTTGCCACAATTTAACATTTTCATTTTAATATAAGCAGTGTTATAATTAAATGTCATGATCTAAACATAATTTCAGACTCTCAGGATCTTTCCACAAATCCCTCTTACCATGCATCTTGAACTACAGTGCAGGGCCACATCTCTTTCCCTAGACTTCATGGTTAAATGATTTGGAGAAAATATATTTATAAAATAACCAATGATGTTTATACCTTGAGTTGGAAAGGTAATCTTGATTTATTATGCTTTTATCCTGGAAATCTAGGTCTGGAAAAAAATTAGGGTCAATTATTTGAAGAAATTAATGCAACTATATCATGATGCATATATTTATAAATATATGTTTGTGTATATGATTATATACATACAAATGTGTGTACAAGAGAGCTATGAACAATAAACATCCATGTAATTTATTTTCTATTATTTATTTCATGTGTATCTATATGGGGGGGATATAGAGGGCATGGGTGTGTTGGAGGTGAGGGAATGTGATCATGCCACAGCACACATGTGGAAGTCAGAGGACAACTTACAGGAGTTGGTTCTCTTCTTCTACCATGGGGGTCCTAGGGATCCAATTCAGGCATTCAGGCCTCAGCTTGCTGAGCCATCTTACCAGCCCTGCCACATGATTTCTCATTTGAAGTAACTTAAAGGCAAGCAAAATGATCCAGCCAATAGATATATAGAGAGAAATATAACTGGTGAACAAAAAGAATAAAATAATAAAGAGGAGAAGAAGAGAGATGAAATTATAAGCTGATATGCTATCTTGGTTTCTACTGATTGTCCACCAGCCCACTCTACAAAATAATTCTTTCATTAATAATTCTTCCCTGAGTTTGCTTTAGTCTGTTTGTTCTTATGGCTAGAAGAATTCTAATTAGTATATGTATCTACCCACACACAGAATTCTGATATTCCTTTGAGAATTTAAATCCTCATTAAGGCACACAAGCATTGCAGTTAAATCCTAATTAAAATGCACATAAGCATAGTGAGTTGAATATCCAGAATCCACACCTAACATAGGCTTATAATGTTAGTGACTTCTGGTAAAGTCATGTGCTATTGAAAGGACCCTGGTTTAGAAATGAATATTTGATAAACATATTTTTGCAGATGAAATGATAGAGCAAAATGGACATAATGACTTGAAAGGTGCTTATTTTGTGTTTATTTTTCTAATTTGGAAGTTATTATGTTATTGTAGAAAATACAAACTGATAAAACAAAAAAGTTATCATTAATTCCATCTCTCTATCTGGTGAAAATCATGTTGGGATAATATAATTTTGCATAGGTAGACATTTTAAATTTTTATTTATTATTTTTATTTTATGTGTATGAGTGTATTGCCTGCATTTATGTAAGTGTACCCATGTCTTAAAATGCCTGTGGAGGTCAGAAGATGGCATTGGAGCCCCTGGAACTAGAGTTACAGACATATGGGTGCTGGGAATCAAAGCTAGGTCCACTGCAAGAGCAGCTAGTGTTCTTAACTACTGAGCCATCTCTCAGGCCTCATAGGTAGACATCTTTACAAACATTAAGTTATACTATATATTGTTTAATTTTAAAAATCATTTAGGGGCTGGAGAGATGGTTCAGTGGTTAAGAGCACAGGCTGTTCGTACAGTGGACCCAGGTTCAATTACCAGCACCCACATGGAAGCTAACAACCATCTGCAATTCCAGTTCCAGAGGATCTGATGCCCTCTTCTGACCTCAATGGGCATTGCATGACATGGGTACACTTATATACATGCAGACAATACACTCATATACATTAAATAACAATAATAAAACATTTTTTAAATTGGGCTAAGAACACTTACCCAGAATAGAGGATCCTTTCCTTCATTCTTTTCAGCAGCTGCTTAGTGAGGGCCTGCTGTGTGCCCACTACCTGAACTCTCAAATGCTACGTGGGCTCAAAGGCCAGTCTTCAGGATGACTTCACATCAAGGGTCATCAGAGTGAGGGGCGTGTGGGAGAAGGGTGGCTGTAAAGCAGAGTGAGCTCTGTGGCACTGGGCTAGTCAAGAAAGAAAGAAAGAAAGAAAGAAAGAAAGAAAGAAAGAAAGAAAGAAAATTTCTTTTTAAGTTCTTCCCTTCCATTCACTTGTAAGTTCTCTAGCAGAGGTCCTTCCCTCGCTTCCTTCAGTGATGACTTATGATTGGGATATATAAGTCAAATAAACCCTTTCCTTCCCAAGTGGGTCAGTGTGTTTTATCACAGAAATAGAGAAGTAAACTAGGACACAGCCTTAAGGGCCCACATCAGCTGAAAATGAAAGAATGGAAAAGGATATTATACACAAATTGACCAAGCAGAGTGAGGATTCCGGTACTTGTGTCAGACAAAGCATATTTCAAGTCAAAACTATAAGATGAGATATAGGTCATTATTTAGAGATAAAGTGCTCAATTTATAAGGTGAAAACAGTAGTTTTAAATATATGTATGCACCCAACATCAGAACATCTGATTATAATAAAACAGATAACAGCACTGATAATAGACATAAATAACAATAAAAAGCCAACAGGGGACTTTAATGCCCTAATTTCAATAGCGGGAAGACAGTTCATGCAGAGAAAAAAAAAATCAGAAGGAAGAAGTGGACTATTATAGACCAAATGGACCTGACAGACACATCCAGAAGATCTACCCAAGAGCAGCAGGACACATACACCTTTTAAACACAGGTAGCACATCCTGAATAGGTTACAAGTCAAAGCACAATGTAAGTCTGAACAAATTTAAGATTAAAATTGCATCAAGGATGTTTTCTAGTCACAATGGTATGAAACTACAAATCCTGAGTGGATACACTGACCAACATATGCGGGCTCTCGTGTCTGTAGGCTGCACAAACGCACACCAGCATGCATATGAATTTTCACAAAAGGATATCTGGTTATTTGAGCAACATGAATGAACCTTAAGGACACTGTGTTAAGTGGAACAAGCTAGACACAGAAAGCTAAATGATCTCTCATGTGTGTGGAATCAAATGTCAAAGTTATAGAACACAGAGTGGAGTGATGTTTTTCAGAGTTTTTGGCTGTGAGGGATTTAGCGATGTTGACCAAAGATTTCACTATACAGGGTAAATAATATCTGGAAATCTATCGTACTTCTTGGTGACTATAGTTCATAATAGTATTTTTATACTTGAAAATTGCTAGAGAATAAATCATAAAGGTTTTCAACACTAAAAAGTAATGAATGAGGTGAAGGATGCGTTAATTACATTGGTTTAATTATTTCACAATGTGTACATATGTCGATGTTTACCACACTGTATAACATGCGCGTCTATAATTTCTGTCAGTTACATTCTAAAGAAGCTGGAGGCAGGGAACAAAAATACAATTTTTCAAGCACAAAACATCATCATGTGTCAGCTTTTCAAGTAGACAGCCTTCAAAGAACTCATCCATGAATGCCTAGCTGGCCCTTGTCAAAGCCTTGCTTGAAACGTTTGCTATTTGAGCGAGGCAGCTAGCAGATCTGTTAACCCCTCATTCCTAAATGCTAACCTTTTCCTTGGTTGCCAAAATAACAGCAGCATACCAGGCCACGTTTTTTTCAGCTCTCTACAAAAAAAAAAAAAATGTTTTTTAAAAAGTTAAAGTCTAGTGTTCTTATTCTTGGTCCTTTTCCTAACACAAAGCTACATGGCAAAGATGTTCTAAAGAAACCACCTCAACTTCCTTTTCTTTGTCTTAAGACCTCATTTTTTTTTTTTTGATAATTAATCTGAAGTAAAAGCTTCTCTGCTGTCTGCAGTGGGAGCTGAAAATGTTGCCTGATATTTCGCTCAGGGTCCGTTACTGGCAGGTGTTCATGCAAGATCCTCCCTGCATTCCATTTCAAGCAATTTGTATAAATAAAATCGTTTTACTTCAAAAGATGAAAACTGGATAACTTGATGTGACTTAATTTTCGTTTTTTCTTCCAGGCATAAAGACTGAAATTCAGTGAAATATTCAATGAAAGATTTGCTTCTCATTGTGTTCAGGAAGACCTCAGATGGGAACCCCCTGAAAATCCACCGCCTCCTTACTGCATGAGCCCTTCACACTCCCTGGCACCACCCAAATCTTCCCCAAATTATTTACCACTATTCTGCAACAATCAGTTTACCCCATCTACCTGGCCTAACTTCATCTCCAGCTTGCACATATGTAGAATCAGCTTTCAAACTTGCCTTACACTCTCCACTTACATACATCTTAACCATTTTTCTTTTCTAATTCCCTTTGACAACAGAAGAAAGACTCTTCTTTCTGGTTTTGGCCCCCTCACCAATACTAATGGTAAATACCATTTATTGGATATTTAGTAAGCTCTAACCAATATGCATAGGTTTTATGAGAATGAGTTCAACTCATTAGCCAAGCCAGTGCATTGTTTTCCATTCTTATTGCTCCACTGAAATTGTTTCAATGTTTAACAAAGCTCTGTCTTTAAATCCAATAGATATGTTCTCAAACCTTATCTCACCTGATTTTTTTAGAGTATTTGACATTTTACTCACTTATCTTAAAACTTTCCCCTTCCTTGTCTTTCATGCTCGGGCAGGTGACAGACGCCTTCTGTTTGCTCCTCAGATCCTCTCTCCATCCTCCCTTCCCAGCTGTTGACCCCACGAGGCTACCTGTAGGAACTTTATTAGCTGGTGTCCTTGACCTCTGGCTTCTTAAGCCAATTGGGAATCCTGGGGGGGATTGGAAATAGAAAGGAAAAAAAGATTGTGTTTACTCCACTGAATCTTTTAGGATGAGTTAAAAAGTTAAAATACAAAGCTTAATTTTCATTATTTACAGCAGAAATATTTCCCCTTCCCATTTCTGAGAACATTTACTTCATAAAGTTCAACTGCAAGTGTTTTCTGTCTCTTTGAAATCTGTACAAACCTTTTTAGAAGCTAAATAAGCTTCTTGCTAGCTTTATAACCCATGACTATTCTTTTTCATTGATCTAGGAACTATTGCTTTGAAAAAAAAACAAAAAAGTTACCCTTTTCTTCCAATTTCTATAGCAAAGTAGGGATCTAACCAGTTGGGGTTTTTTTCCCTCCAAGTTGCAAAAATAACTTTTTCATTAAAATATGAGAACTTTGTTCTTCCTATGGATAAAAACAATTAGCTAAAACAGATGGTCACCCCAACTACCAGGTGAGCCTAGAATTAACTATGTGTGGTAGATGGTTCTCTCCATTGATTATGTGCTAATATCTAATGAAGTTGAAATGTACATACTTTGCAATGAAATAATCTCACTTCTTAGGTACCTTTTGCACATTTTCATAGGGACACAAATGATATGTGTACAGATATATTCATAAGTTACATTTTTTCAAAATAAAAATTTGAGGCTAAAAACCTCTAAACAATGAAAAACACAGTTCTTAAAATAGTAGCTATTGTTAATATAATCTGATAGTTTATGTATTTTATATTAAGCCATATGGGTTTAGGTAACTTGTGCTACAGACATCAAAGTCACAGATCTACAGAAATGACAGGTGAAGTTTGATACTGTTCAGTCTTTTCTATAACATCCTGCTAAAACAGTTCTTGGTCCAGATTTCCCACCAGCTGAAAGGCGCCATGCATAAGTTTCAGTCAAATAGAATATTCATTATTACTCAGAATTTAAATAATATGAAGCACATTTAGATTTGTAGATCTTGACTTTATCTTATTAGTAAAAGATCACAATGCAGGGCATGGGGGCGCATGCCTTCAATCCCAGCCCTTGGGAAGCAGAGACAAGTGGCTCTCTGTGAGATCAAGGCCAGCCTGGTCCACATAGTGAGTTCCAGGTAGGCCGGGACTAGGAAGACCCTGTCAAAAAATAAAAATAAAAATAAAAAAGGCATTGTTCTAGAGCTTATGATTATTCAGCTGTTCCCCCAAGTCTCAGAGTGAGTAAGTGACTTATCTGAAATTAAAAAGCTACTACTTTCATGCCTGTGCCCCTCCACAAACAAGAAAACAAATAAATAAATGTTTTTAAGAAGAGTGCTGAAGACTGCAGCTCGGTGTCGAAGTGTTTGTCTAGGTATTTGTGGTGGTTTGAGAATCTTCCCATTGCTCCAAGTGTTTGAACATTTTGCCCCCAGTTGGTGGTGCTCTTTGGGGAGGTTTTTGGAGGTGTGGTCACGCTTGCACTAGGGGTGGGCTTTGAGAGTCTACAGCCACGCCCACTTCCAATTTGGCTCTCTCTGCCTGGTGTGCTTGCTTGAAGATCTGATCACTCAGCTTTCTGCTCCAGCCACCTCCTTCCACCATGCCTCCCCAACCATTATGGACCCTTACCCCTGGAATCCTAAGCTCATTCATATAAACTCTTCCTTTTATAAGCTCCTTTGGTCAAGGTATCTTATCACAGCCACAGAAAAGTAGCTAATACAGTATTCAAGGTTGTGGGATCAGTTCCAGCACAATAAAATAAATGAATCAAAGGAGACAAAGATATAAAATATATTTAAAAAGTAATAGCAGAGAACTTCCAAGTCAGGAGAAGGGAATATAAATCCACATTCAGGAAGCTCAACAGACACCTAGTAGATGAATCCAATAAGAAACATGCCAAAATACAATGCACTAAAATGGTCTAATATTAAAGAAAAAGAGAGTATCTAAATCTTCAAGAGAAAAGCAACTTATTACAGGTAGAGGAACTCCATAAAGCTATCAGTGAATTTTTCCAGCAGATACCCTACAGGTTAAAAAGAAAGTGGAAAAATCTATTCAAAGAACAGAAAGAAGAACCAACTAAGAGCAATCTAGTACTACAAAAATGAAGGAAAATCTTAAATTCTCCAAATAAACACAAGCAAAGGAATATATCACCTCTACACTTGCCTCACAAGAAATACAATTCCTTCATGCCAAAGGAAAAGGCCATTAAGTTTATATTTTCGATCTGAAAACAAAATGAAGTATAAACTCTAGTAAAAGTACATACATAATAAAGCTGAGAACACAACTGTGATGTAATATAAAATAAATTTATCTCTAGTAAAAAGAATTCAAACTACTAAAAACAACTGTGTCTGCAAAACACAGCTAAGAAATTAAAATGACAAAGGACGTGACACGTGACACCAAATACAAATTCAGGGAGTATTAAAAGTGGAGTTAATGCAAACAATTACATTTAAGTTTTTATTAACTTAAAAGTTATTAGTAAGTCTCATGGACATTTCATTGGACCACAAAACAAAACCTTATGTAGACACAAACGATAAAAAAGAGTTGATTCACAAGCCGGGCGTGGTGGCTCACGCCCGGAGTTCCAGGACTTGGGAGGCAGAAGCATGAGGATCTCTGTAAGTTCAAGGCCAGCCTGGTCTACATAGTGAGTTCCAGGCCAGCTGGGGCTATAGGGAGACCCTGTTTCAAAAAGACAAAAAAAAGAATTGATTCACAGCACACCGTATAGTCAAAAACTCATCAAGCCACAAAGGCAACAATGAAGGGGAAAAAGAATAAACCATGATTGCTAACCAAAAATGATTAGGATGCCAATATTAACTCCTTTTATATTAGTAATTACCTTGAAGGAAATGAATAAAAGTCTCAAATCAAAGACATGAAGTTGTGTGGGGATGTGGCTCTGTACTAAAGTGCGTGCAAGACCCTGGATTTGATCCCCAGTATGATGAAGAAGATATCGAATAGGTGACTAAATTCTGAAAATGAACAAATACATGCTGTCTATAGGAGGCTGACTTCGGCACTGCTTAGCATCCCCAGGAAAAGAAGTCTCACAACAGATGGAAAATTTATTTCTTAATACTATTATGTCTCATAATTATGTTTTAAAAAAAGAAAATGAGGGCAAGGCATGGTGGTGCAGGCCTTTAATCCCAGCACTTGTGAGGCAGAGGCAGGCGGATCTTTTTGAGTTCTAGCCCAGCCTGGTCTACACAGGGAGTTCCAGGCCAGCTGGGGCTACAGGGAGACCCTGTCTCAAAAAGACAAAAAATAAATAAGTAAATAAAAAATAAAGCCATGCACACTGCAGATGGTTTGAGGAGACACAGAACATGTCAAGTTTGCAGTGACTCAGGACACAGAATGAGCAGCGGTGACAGTGGTGGGGGAGAAGAGGAGGGATCTCTAGGGCACTCCTGAGGCCAGCCTCTCGCTACTCCCAACTCAGCTCGCCAAAGTGACCATTGTGGACCATACATAGCACATGATCATTAAAAGTACCAGACTGGTGGAACTAACCTTATTGGATGTTTAACAGCCATAGTTTGAGGCCTATACTAATGTGATCAGAGGGATATAAAGGACAATTTTTGCCCCTTGCCCTCCAAGGTCGACTAAGTTCCAGGGGACTATGGAGCGTCTCGAAATGTCCTATAACTATGGTGAGTAACCTGAAATCTTGTTCAGGGAGGACATGGAGACCCCACAAGATATACTTGAACCAATGTCCAGTCTACAAAGAGGAGGGTCAACTCAGAGGAAACATCTCATTCATGCTTCCAAGTGAAGCTAGACATGGTGGAGCAGGACCTTTGACTTATCTTCACATAAATGGAACTGGTAAAAGAAAGGAGCCAGGAACTCCTCCCAAACCCATGTGACCCCTGAGGAACATACTCAAAAGACCTTAAGTGTAGAAATAAATTGATTTATTTGGGCCAACTGTATGGTCTTAAACACCCAAAAGGAAAGTATAACCAGAGATTAAAGGGATCAATGTAATGGCGCTACAGGGAGACCCCATCTCAAAAAAACCAAAAAAAAAAAAAAAGAAAAGTTATTTAGACAATTATTTTTCATTGATGATTTTGTTCCTAACCGGAAAGTGCTGTTCAGATGTAATACTTCAAATCTTGGTCTCCAGTACTATAGGGCCCACCTGTAGCTAAGGGAGACAACCTGCTATTGTTCTAAAATGATGGATAAATTAATTTGTTTTCTCCCCCTATCTAGAAGCCTTTGAGAGGTAACTGACACTCATTCTATCTACTCCAACAGCCATCAAAATATCTGAATGCAAATCCTGAATCCATCACTCTAGAGTCCAGCCTTAGAAGACAAAAGAAAAATTAGGAAGAACCCAATAGAGGGATGCTTTTGGAAGTCCTTGTCAAGAAATTCCAATGGACTCTCATATGAACATTTGAAAATTGCCCTGTTCTGACTTTTTTCTAGTTCCCTGCCTAGAACTTGTAATACTAATTACTCTTGCCTTTACTTCTCCTTCACATCTCCTATTCATGACTCAAGGACTTTCTTTCCCCCTAGAGATAAGAGTTATGCAATTTGGGGGTCTTTTTAGATAGATCCACTGAAGGGGTACTCCAATTGCCTCACCCTGTGTCCCTGTTCAGCATGGAAGAAGCCAGACCGGTCTGCATCCTGATTCTCTATTGGCAATTTGAGTAACTTCTTCAGAGGATAATGTGATAAAAATAAGAGGCAGGAATTAGCTTCACAGTTAGGGTAAAAAGACCCCAAAGAGAAGTAGCCAGTTTCTTGGCTAAAACTCATAATAATCATTGGGCCTCAGCAACATACTCCATTCCAAAGGCCAAAAATGTCAAAATTATTTGGGAGCTTTTATCTAATCCTTAAAAGGTTTTAGGATTACCTCTTCAGAGGGGGGACTGTTAGAGTAGCCAGAAGCCCCATAAAATAATAAATAAATCAAAGAACAAGAAAGAGGACATGAAATTATCAGGAAAAAGTGATGGGGAGATGTGGGAGGAGTTGGAGGGGAGGGAATGGGCATGGATTTGATCAAAACACCTATATGCACATATGAAATTCTCTATTTTTTTTAAAAGAGTCTGACTTCACTTCTAATGAAGCACTCTAAGTGAAGCAATGGTTTAATATTTTTCATGTTAATGGAAACTAAAAGAGGACATACGTAATGATATTTACTCTAAATAGAATACACTTAAAACTATAAAATGGGGGCTGGAGAGATGGCTCGGCAGTTAAGAACACTCGTTCTTGCAGAAGACCCAGGTTCAAATCCCAGAACCCACATGGCAGCTAACAACCACCTGAAACTCCAGTCCCAGGGGATCCAACAGCCTCCTCTGACCTCCTTGGGCATTGCACGACACGGGTGCATTTACCTACATGCAGGCAATACACGCATACACATAAAATAAAAATAACAAATAAAAAAATTTAGAAAAAAAACAAAAAAAACTATAAAATGAAAAAATGTCATTATAAAATGATAGAGTAAATTCATCAGGAAGTTCTAACAGTTATAAATATATGGTACCTAGAGCCAGGCATGGTGGCACACTCCTTTAATCCCAGCACTCCGGAGGCAGAGGCAAGCAGATCTCTGTGAGTTCAAGGCCAGCCTGGTCTACAAAGTGAGTTCCAGGACAGCTAGGGCTACAGAGAGACCCTGTCTCAAAAAGACAATATATATATATGGTACCTAGTATCTGAATACCTAAGCACTTATAAAAGCAAATGATAAAAGACCTCAAGTTAGAAAGAGACTAAGTAACACAATACAGTTCTAGGACTTCAGTATGCAACTTTCCATATTGGACAGATCATCTAGATTAAAAAACAAAACAAAACAGAAAAACAATAAGGGGCTGGAGAGATGGCTGAGCAGTTAAGAACACTGGCTGTTCTTTCAGAAGACCCAGGTTGTTCAAATCCCAGCACCCACGTGGCAGCTAATAACTCTCCGTAACTCCAGTTCCAGGGGATCCAATGGCCTCTTCTGTCCTCTGTGGGCATTGCACAACACGGGTGCAATTACATACATGCAGGCAATATACTCAAACACATGAAATAAAAATAATTAAAAAAAATTTTTAAAAAGACAATAAGCACACATTTGATTTAACTACATTTAGAATAAATTCTCCTAAGAGATGCTTATGGAAAGAGTATTCTATGCGAGAGCAACAGAGTATAAATTCCATGAAGTACATATTTGGGTGCTGTGATATTGGGTGCATATATATTAACTGTTATTTCCTCTTCCCAAACTGACACCTTTATCATTATATAATGACCTTCCTTGTCTGTTTCTATTGCATTTGAGCTAAAATATATTTCATCTGATATAAGTGTAGCGAGTCCTGCTTCATTGTGAATAACATACATGGAACAACTTATTCCTTTGCTTCAACCTGTGTTTTGTCTTTAGAGGTGAAGTGAGTTTCAGATAAGGAACATATAATTGGGTTTGGCCTTTCTGTCTCATCAGTCACTCTATATCTCATAACTGAAAAGTTTAATCTACTTATCTTCAAGGTAATTATTGATTGGTAGGGTCTTACAACTAATACCTTGTTTTCTACTTTATTATAGGTGCTTGATTTCTCCCTCTTCTTACAATCTCCCTCTGTAGATAAATCACTTTTCTTCAGCAGCATATTTTACTGCCTTGTTTTTAATGTAACCATTATAAATGTGTGCCTTTGTTACTGGGAGTTTTTAGAAGTATTTTATTTATTATTTTTATTTTTATGTGTATTGCCTGCATGTATGTAAGTGTATCCATGTCAAGATCAGAAGAGGGCGTTGGACCCCCTGAAACTGGAGTTGTAGATGGTTGTTAGCCGCAATATGGGTGCTGGAAATCGAATCCGGGCCCTCTGTAAGAGCAGCCAGTGCTCTTAACCACTGAGCAATCTCTCCAGCCTGTTACTAGTAGTTTTCAAAAGATACGAATATTTCACTAATTCTTTGAGCATTTCATACATGCATACAATGCATTTTTATCATATTCATCCACTACTCCTCCCCCAACTTCCTCCGGATCGATCCTCCAACTCCTCCATCCTCTCACTATTTCTTCTTTTAAAAGAAGGTCACCAGGTCTGATTTGTGCTGCCCATATGCTCATAGATTTGGGGCCATGCACTGGAGTGTGGTCAACCTATCAGGAGACACACCATTAAAGAGAACTGACTTTCCCCATAAGCTACCAACTGTCCATAGCTCCTCAGCTAGGGGAGCCTCATGAGTCACTCCCAATCCATGCTGAAATGTTGACCACATTTTGAATTTTTGAACTCCTACTTCATAATGTTCTATAATCCTTACCTCTTAACATAGTAATACACTTATTTTAATGGTTTTGTTACTAGCTTTCCTATTAAAGATATTGATAGCTGACACACTATGTTTATAATATTAGACCATTCAAAAAATGTACAGTCTTCTGAATTTTATACCTCTGATAAGTTTTTCTTAATCATTAATATATCTTATTTCACCTTAAAGAAGAACTTCCTTTAGCATTTCTTATGAGACACTCTGGTAGCTTGAAATCTCTCAGCTGAGTGTTTGAGCATGTGCCTATCTCTTCTTCACTCATTTATTTTTATTTTATGTATGTTTTCCCTGCATGGACATAAGTGCTCCCATGTCACACAATGCCAGAAGAGAGCAGAAGAGGGCATCTGATCCCCTGGAACTGGAGTTTTGGGTGGTTGTTAACCATCCATGGATGTTGGGAACTGAACCCCTGAACCTGGGTCCTCTGCAAAAGTAGCCAGTGAACTTAACTGCCGAACCAGCTCTCCAGCCCTCCTTTTTCATTTCTAAAGCAAAGCTTTACTAGACACAGCATTCATGCTCGAGTGTTTTCTTTCAGTATTTGGACTGTATCATTCCTGTTGCACAAGGTTTCTACTGACGCGTGTGCTGTCAGGGGAACTGTGCCACATTCTTATGTTATTTCTTTATTTCCCTATGCTGCCAGAGAAACCCCTCTTTGCTTTAATTTTTAGAAGCATCATTAAACTATGTCTTGGAATGAATTTGTGAATTGAATCTGATTGTTCACCTTCAATCTTCCTGTCCTTAATTGCTTGTGTGGTTTGTAATTTTTTCTGTTTATAGTTCTTTGAATATTTTTTCTTTCCTTCTGGCATCCTGAAGTCCCTCTTGCATCCCAGTAATTCAAATATTTGCTCACATAATGCTGTCTCAGATTCTTATATGCTTACATCCTTCATTTTAATGCTTTTCTCCTCTCCCTGTGTATTTTCAAATAAGCTTGCTTCAAGGTCACTAATTCTTTCTTCTTTTGGGTCCATTTTTTTGTGGGTGCCTTTAATTAAACTTTTATTTCTTTCTATTCTTTTAAGTTAAAGCATTTCTCTTTGATATTTTTAATTAATTATATCTCTATATTGATTTTCTTGTTGGAGTATTAAAGTATTTATGTGTGCTTTTTTAAATGCTATATTATTTATGTGTATGGGTGTTCACCTGCTTGTCTGGATATGCCCCACATGCATGCAGTCCCAATGGAGGCCAAAAGAGGATATAAGATAACCTATAACTGGAGATACAGATGGTTGTGAGTGGCCAGATTTCACTGCTGTGAACCAAACCTGAGTCCTCTGGAAGAGTAGTAAGTGCTCTTAACGAGTGACCCATCTCTCTATCCCCTGTCTATGTTTTCTTAAAATTCATTCTGTTTCCATAGAACAGCTATTTTGAATTTTCTATCCATGTTTAAAAAAATATTGGTTGCTATATGATTGGTTTCTGGTACCTTTTTTTAATTAAGTAAGGTCATGGTTCCTTGAAAGTTCTTGATGCTTCCTGGCATGTGATGGCACCTGCATGTTGAAATACTAAATATTTACTCATCTTTCTGACCAATATTAGGATTTTCCAGCTCAGCATTGCCAGGAACTACCTGGTGCTTACTTTTCTGTCCTAACCCCCAGTAGGAGGAATCTTATTCCTTGCTGTGGTTCCCAGGGATGGGGAGGAGTAGTGGACATAGTCTTTGGCCACCTGGGATGGCACAAAGACATATTACATCTGTGTGACCTTGGGCTCTATTGTTTCTTGTGGTAAGTTTTCTTTCTGGGGAGCTGAGGCACACTTACATTCTCCTTGTTTGCTTTTAGAATTCCGTTTGCCTTTGAGGGGGGGCTTTTTGAGACAGGGTCTCCCTGTAGCCCGAGCTGTCCTGGAACTCACTATGTAGACCAGGCTGGACTTGAACTCACAGAGATCCCCCTGGCTCTGCCTCCCAAGTGCTGGGACTACAGGTGTGCACCACCACGCCTGGCTACCTTTATCTTTGGGAGCTTCCTTGTAGTGTGTTTTTTGCATAGATTTATTAGAACTCATTCTCACTGGTGACCTTTTACTGTCTTGTACCTAAATATTTTTATCATTCCTAGGTTTTGAAAGTTTTTACTATTGCCTTGAACACCATTCCAAGCCCCTTGGCACACACAGGCATCCCTGGAACTCTAATATCTGAGTATTTGCTCTTGTAATCCCATCCCAAATCCCTGTAAACTTTTTTCATTCTTCTTAATTGTCTTTCCTGTTTTATTCCTCTGATTCTTTTTAAAGTCTGTCTTTGAGATCATTGATTCATTTTTACGTGTGATTGATTCCTTATTGATGACTTCTATCACATACTTCATTTTATTTATTGCACTTTTCAGCTATGGAATTTGATTTTTTAAAAACTATTTCAGTGTCACTGTCAAGTTCATCTGATAAGTTACTGAGTTGTTTCTCTGTGTTTTCTTGAAATCCTTTGAGTTTCCAAAAAACAGCTACTTTGCATTATCTGACCATGACATCACACATAACCATTGATTTGTGGTTGGTTTCTGGTATCTTATTTTGTCCAGTAAGTGATATCATTGTTCCCTGAAAATTCT
>NW_008350535.1:2650680-2656614 GCF_000622305.1 Nannospalax galili
TATATATATGTCATAGTTCAAGTCTGGAAGGACCCCCAAAGGCATGTGTTAAATGTTTAGTCTATATTTCCTATGGTGTTATAAAGAGATGATTAAGTATTGAAAGTTGATTAACTATTTGTTACAGAAAAGAGCTGACTAACCACCCACATCTATAACCAAGAAGTCAAGTCTTTCTAGCTGAGGCTGTGGATTTCTTCCTGGTTGCAGCACAAGGCAAGAGATGCCATCTTTAGGTGTCACTTCCGATGGCAGAGATACCAAGGTCCATGTTCAAAGCCATTTATTACTAATGCTCACCCAAGCTGGAGGTCTCGCTGCTGTGTTGCTCAGAGTTCCAAATGTGGTAGGAGATGGCACGGGCAACTCCTCCTGCCCTTTTCAGTGCATTTCTCATTACCATTATGTTACAACCTGGTACTGAGATCTCTCACTTAGTTTCTGTAGCTCTTGTGAAGGTAGCTTCAAGTGAGCAGCTGGTCAGTTTGATGTTTCTGAAGGATGTGGATCACTGGAGAGACTTACTTTATCAAATCACTGTGCCTGCTCCCAACGATGTAACTCATCATAGTTATTCTAAATTCCTTGCCTTTTAACTCCAAACTTCTAACCATATGTGAGTTAGATTTTGATGTTTTCTTTGTTTCTTTAGTCTTGTTTTTCTCTTCTGTCTTTCCATATTGTAGTACTTTTCGTAGAAGCAGAATATTATGTTTTGGTTGTAAATGCCGCAGTTATAGGTTTTTAGGTTCATGCCTAGGAGTCATGCTGTTTACTGTTTCCTGTACCCTTAAGGTTCTGAGACTTTAATTTCCATTAATGCCATCATTCTTGTTTCTACTCTTTTCCTTCGGTTTGTCTAAAAATGCCTTTATAAATCCAGTGTAAAAGCTGCAGTACCTCTGCAGTGATTCTGTATTGCAAGTGTGGCTAGAAGAGAAGCTATACCATGGATCACAATCTTTCAGTGAGCCTGCCTGCTCAACTGTGGTGTTCAAAAGAACTTCTCGGCCTTCTCCCCAGCTAGAATGCTGCAGGGGATGGGAGCTGGATATTTTTTTCCTTTGCTTCAGCTCTTGTAACTTCCCTTGAGGGAAAGGGGAGAACAGGATGCCCTCAGCGTACTTCCAAGTGAGTATTCTGACTCTTACAGCAGCAGACACCTACAGTCCCAAAGCTTTGGCAGCTGACTCAGGAGCACCATGAGTTCAAGGCCAGTCTGGGCCACACAATCTCAAAAGAAAGTGGGGAGTGTCTTTCTCTTTCTTCTGATAGAGACACAGGAGATTATTCTCCAAGGTTCACAGTGAAAACATAGTGAGGCTTCTAGAGGGAAACACAAAACTGTGGAGATTCCCAGAGGCTGCCTGCAAAGAAGTTTTAATTCTCAAGATTATCTAGTGAGACTCCAGAAATTCATCAAGTAACAATTGTCTACATTGTGTGTGTGTGTGTGTGTGTGTGTGTGTGTGTGTGTGTGTGTTTCAGAGAACAATCTTCAGGAGTCAATGCTCTCCTTCCAATATCTGGGTTCCAGAGATCAAACTCGGGCCAACAGCCTTGGCAGCAATTGCCTTTACCCCCGATCCATCTCACTGGCCCAAAGTAACAATTTTTAAGAATCCTAAAAGTAGTGGCCTCATCTGCAATCATGGGCTTTCAATCATGGATTTGAGAAAAGCTATGATTATTTGTATTATCCTGTCTCTGTTCGCTTCTCAAGGCAGACGTTTGCCCTCCAACCCCAGTTTTCTGATGGCTCTCAGAAGAGTTGTCTGAGTTATTTGGTATTTTCCTTGATGAGATGGAAAGAACAATGCAAATGTCACTGTTTGGAATGGAAACCATAAATCCTGGAGAAATACATTTTAAATATGATGTATTAAACAAAGAGATCTTTAGCATGGAGCCAGAAAAGCCACAGCTCCCTTCTCTGAGGGAGTGAAGGGATGGGAGTCCTTTATTCTTATCTTGCTAAAATAAAAGGATTGTTTTGCTTCTTCTCTAAAATTGAAACAAAAAATTGGCTACCAAATTTTTTAACTTTACTGTGAAAGTGAGTTAGCATACGTTAGAATCTAAATCAGACGTACTCATTCTACTGCTTGATGACAGCATCATACATATTCTTCATGATTTTTATTGTTGTTGCTTTTGGTTTCTTGAGACAAGGTCTTGCTATGTATCCCAGGCTGGCCTTGAACTCAAAATCCGTCTTCTTCCTCTGCAGTGCTGGGATTAAAGGAGTCCTGCAGCATGCTCGGCTTCTTTGTGTTATGGCCCCTTGCCCAGCTCTGTGCCTTTTCCACAGTGAGGAGGGTGCTCACCAGCAGTTTAAGCACTTACCATCTCTGCTCCATATCCTCCTGTCAATCACTGAGGCACTCAAATATTAACTCAGTTTAGATGAGCAGTCTACAGGACAGCTTAAGTCTCAAATCCAATGATATCTTCCCCCACCCCCTTGTAGCTTATGAGTTTCTGTCCCCACTCACCAGGATACTTGACTCTGATTTTATTCTACCTAAACCACAGTTTTCCTGATCTGAGAGTTTCCCCACGACAACGTTTTTAAAAAATTGTATTTATTATTTTTATTTTATGTGTATATGTGTATTGCCTGCATGTATGTAACATGTGTGTGCATACATGCGAAGTCCAGAGGTTGATGTTGGAGTCTTCCTCAGTAGTTCTCCATCTTACTTTTTCAGACATGCTCTCTCACTAAACCTAAAGCTCACTGATTTGGCAAAACTTCTGCAAGAACAACCAGTGTTCTTAACCACTGAGTCATCTCTCCTGCCCATCCCCATGACAAAATTTGATGATCATCCTTAAAGGCCTCTTTCACTTTGGTAATGGTCATGGATGCAAATATAGAATGATAAAATTTGATCATTTGGATTGTACATTGATAAAATCCCAAATGTTGGGCTGGAGTGATGGTTGAGCAGTTAAGAGCATTGGCTGTTTTTGCAGAGGACCTGGGTTCAGTTCCCAGTACCCACAATGTGACAATGATCCGTAACTCCAGTTACAGGGGATCTGATGCCCTCTTCTGACACCTGTGAGCATTGCATGGCAGGGGTGCCCTTACATACATGCAGACAAAATACTCATCCATATAAAATAAAAAATAATAAACAATTTCTTTTTAAATCCTAAGTGTCCTTTTTCTAAAACTAAGGGAGTAATAGCCATAACCCCATTGATCAAATTCTCTCTCATACACTGTAAAAATGATGCAGATTCCAATTACACATTCTGGGATGTTTAATCTCTGTCTCTACACTAGAAAAATGTTTTCTGGCCAAATATGCTTTGTAATGCTTCCTGCATCACTGGTGTGCTCTAGCTAATTTGGCAGAAGTAGCCAAACCTTGCCATTTAATTCCTGAAAGGAAATGAGAGCTGAGCATAGTGACACATGCCTTTAATTTCAGCAGCCTGTGAGTTAGGACAAAAGGATTCAAATGAACTCCAAGGCCAGGCTGCCTTTACAGTGAGACTCTATAAATAAATAAACACATACCCACACCCACACACACACATACACACACACACACACACACACACACACACACACACCATGGAAATGAAATGCATCAGTGCTAAGGTGAAAATCTGTGCAATTCACTAGTATTCAGGGAAGTGAAATTTTAAACAACACTAAAATATCTATAATGCTGTATATATAATATTGGCAGACATTTGCAAATTGCCAATACCAACTGTCAATCAAAAGACGCAGAAGATGGGAATTTTTCTATACAAAAGAACAAAAATAGGACAGTGCAAAGTGAACTTAAGCATGCATATGTTCTGCCATTCCAAAGATCTCACTCTAGATACCTATCCCAGGCAAGTTCCTATGCTTAACCTGCAGGGGATGTGTAGGAACTTATTCACATTGGTGTTTTCCTTTACTGGAAGATGAGAACAACTCAAATGTCCTTAAACAATATAACTGACAAGTTAAATATCCTTAAATTTAGTTGCAACAAAACTACAGCACCAGACAACGATTTACAGTACATAGCTTGTTTGGTTGATGGTTTAAGGAACAGATATATAAGAAGGGAGCCTGAAACTAGGGCAGTATTAACAATTCAACACAGGGTGCATTACTGGAAGCTATGTGTGGACAAAGGAAGCAAAACTCACTCTGAACAACTGTGGGTCTCTCTACCCTCGTGGGTCATTGGCCACTGATCTGCAAGAACAAAGGGAGCAGAAGCTAAAAACAGGGTCAGGACTGCCGTGAGTATGACAGAAAGTACTTCCAGGAGTCAGCTTCAGTGAGACAGCTCGTTTATTTAGGGGAGTTGGAGGGAATATACAGGGTGAGGACGGCAGCCAAAGCTTCACCTGATAGGTGTTCATAGTCTGCTTTATTTACATGTGGCAGGAGGACCCTATCATGTAGAAAGAGGAGGTGGGATTGACTGGCTGTGGTGCAATGCCTAATTAACATACGGGAAAAACAGGGGCAGCATTTGCAGGGAACTATGTCAAAGCTCATGTTCCAAATAAGGTCATTCATCTGCGCTTGGAGATACTTTCCAAATCAGGTCAGGCAGAGAGTGGGAAGCCCCTGCTGAGAAAGGGAGTCCACCATTTTCAGCCCAGAGAGCTATCCGGACATGGTGGACTACAACCTTAACGGCAGGGTCCCCCAACAAAGAACAGCAGGAGATAGTGCTGTGCATGCCTCAGAGTAATCCCAGATATAAAACAGGGATGTGTATCCCACAATTCACTTTATCCTCTGGGGTACTGATGCTCCAAGGGCACATATCTGTGGGTCTATTCAACCTAGGAAGACACAGCCCACAAAAGAGCATTGAAATCAAGTCCCAAGTCACACAGTAGGAAACCATGAGAATGTCTCAGGACATTTGATGTCAAAGGCACCAATTCTGTCATAAAGAAAACCCTTATCCCCTGCTGATGGGAGGGTAAACAAGTACAACCACTATGGAAATCAATATGGAGGTTCCACGTCTCTAGTCCCAGCACTTGGGAGGCAGAGACAGGCAGATCTCTGTGAGTTCAAGGCCAGCCTGGTCTACATAGTGAGTTCCAGGCCAGCTGGGGCTACAGGGAGACCCTGTCTCAAAAAACAAAAACAAACAAACAAAAAAAATTAAATTTGGAATTACCGTATGACCCAGCTGTATCACTCTTGAGTGGATACCCAAATGACTCTATATCCTGCTACAGAGATACTTGTGCATCCGTGTTTAGTACCACACTATTCACAATAAGCAGGAAATGAAGGCAGCCTAGATGTCCATCAACAGAAGAATGAATAATAAAAATGTAGCACATATACATAATGGACTTTTACTTATGCATTAAGAAAAATGAAACTACAAACTGCAGGAAAATGGGTGGAACTAGAAAGTATTAGGTTAAGTGACGTGACCCAAGCTCAGAAAGACAAAAACCACGTTCTTTCTCATATGAAGATCCTAACTTTTAATGATTGCATATATGTTAATAAAGGGGTTGTGAGAGTGGGACTAGACAGTGAAACTAGGGAGAAGCCCATGAGACGTCAACAAGAGGAACTGAGAAACTGGGAGAGAAATAGAAAAGGCCTGATGTGCCATGATGATGGAAGATGGAAAGTCAAAGAGAACAGGGATGGAGGGGAGATGGGGAAGAAGTGGGGAGAGAAACAACAAAACAAATTTTGTTTTAAAAATGTCATAGTTAAATGCATAATTCTTCATAAGCTAATAAAATGTATAAATAAGGACTGGGCATGGAGGTAGATGCCTTTAGCCTCAGCACTAGAAGGCAGGGGCAGGTGGATCTCTGTGAGATGGAGGCCAGCCTTGTCTACACAGAATATTCCAGGCCATCTGGGGCTACAGAAAGACCCTGTCTCAAAAGAAAAACCAACCAGCTAGCCAAAAAAAAAAAAAA
>NW_008350535.1:2657549-2661618 GCF_000622305.1 Nannospalax galili
TGTTTAACAGTAAAATGGGAGCTAATAATGGTGCATACTTAAAAGGTTTGTGGGGATTAAGTAGGGAAATTAACAGTTAACTGTTCAAACTGTATTTCCCTCCAAGGCACTTCACAGACTTCTGTCCCCGAAAGGGAATGTCCCAATGGTACAATTAATCCTGCAGGAATCAAGCTGATAACGCTTTCTGCTCCGTTTACAGTAGCCAATCAGAAATCCTCTAATAGTCTTAAATCTCCTGCACAGTTAGATTGTGCATCTGTGCTGTCACATAGGAAGGAGGCTTACTGGAGAGGTCCCCAAGAGCTACCACTAATAAAACTCAACTCCTTCATTTTCAGTCAGACTATGGCATCAGCTCTGAATAGACTCCAGAATCCCACATGGGCAAGGAACCTTCCAAGGCAAAGATCCCCAAGGGTGAAGGGCCCAAGGACTCTGCTCCAGACTCTGTTTTGGACAGATGCCCACCACTACAAGCTTCCTGGTTCTCTTCTGAAACCCTTGTTTCCCCTCTCTAAGCCCCTTCTTTCACCACCTCATAACAACTGACTACCCTGTCCCTCTTGAATTCTATCCAATTCCGTGTGCTGTCTTGTGCCTGTGCTCAATATGCTTGATTTTTTACCATCCTGTAGTGGAGACCCTCATATCTAATATCTAATAGGTTTCATATGACCCACACGAAGACTGTGAATCATGGAGTCTTCCTTTTTTTTTTTTTTTTTCCTTTTTTCTTTTTTGGTCTTTTCGTTTTGTTTTGATAGGGTCTTAGTCCCAGACCCGCAGGAAGTCATTATGTGGACCAGGCTGGCCTCTACCTCAGAGATCCACCTGCCTCCTGAGGGCTGGGATTAAAGGTGCTCTGTGCCTCCACGCCTGGTTATGAATCATGGTTTATTCCACTTAAATGTTTGGTGATGACTTTGAAAAAGGGAAGGCACTCTCCAGCGCTATAACAGCCTTATCCCTGCCTATTTTATTATACCTAGCAGCTTCTACCATCACATAGTGTAGTAATTTAATCATAATAGGTTCTGTCATAGCATTTCTAAAAATATTTTATTTATTATTTTATGTGTATGAGTGTATTGCCTGCATGTATATGCACCCGTGTCATGCACTGCCACAGAGGTCAGAAAAGGGTGTCAGATTCCCCTGGATCTGGAGTTAAGAACCGTTCATAGCCACCATGTGGGTACTGGAAATCGAACCCTGGTCCTCTGCAAGAGCAGTCAGTGCTCTTAACCGCTGAGCCATCTCTCCAGCCCCTGTAACAGCATTTTTAATTGAGTAGCTGTGCTAGATAGCTTTAGTTATCAACTTGACACACCTGGGTAGAGGGAGGCCTCAACTGGGTAATAGCTTCCATTGGACTGGCCTGTGGCCATGCCTGTGTGGCATTTTCTTGATTGTTGAGTGATGTGGGAAGGCCCAGCCCACTGTGAGCAGTGCCAGCCCTGGGCAGATTGTTGTGTGTTATATAAGAAAACAGGCTGAGCTGATTACAGGCCACAGGACCAAACCAGTAAGTAACCATGGCCCATGCTTCATCTCCTGCCTCCAGGTTCCTCCCCTGAGTTCTTACCTTGGGCCCCCTCAGTGATGAACTGTGACCTGTGAGGTATGAGCCAAATAAACACTTTCCTCCCTAAGTTGGTATTGGTCAGGGTGTTTTGTCACAGCAATAGGGAAGCTAACTGAGACAGGAGCCATTGGGGTAGATGCATTCAGAGCTTGAGGTTCCCAGGGTGAACAGTAAAACAAAGACTTTCCCAGTCAGAAGCCACCAACTAAACTCTAAGGACTGTCTACTGTAGCTGATCAAATAATCTCCTTTGCCTGGTCTGTGGATGTTTTATAAAAGTTTCTCAAGTCACAGGCCCACTGGAGCACTAAACAGCTTGGGATGTGGTGCTGCTGACTTTTTTAATTTCTGTCTGCCCAAACATAAGCTCTTTAAAATCTGAATGTCCTTAAATTTGTCTTTTGACAGTTCCAGTGTGACAGTACTGGGTGAGGTCTTCCTGGTTCTGATCTTTCTCTGTCATTTAGTGTGTGTGTGTGTGTGTGTGTGTGTGTGTGTGTATGAGTGTTTTGCCTGTATGTATGTAAGTGCACCTCGATGTATGCAGTGAGGCCAGGAGAGGGAGTCAGATCCCTGGAACTGAACTTACAGACAGTTGTTATTTACCATGTGGGTGCTGGGAATTGAACCTGGGTCCTCGGCAAAAGCAAGCAGCACTGAGCCATCTCTTCAGCCCAATTTATTTTTAAATACAGGGTCTCATGTATTCCAGGTTGGTCTCAAACTCCCTATATAGCTTTTCTAGTTTCCCTTCTGTTGCTGTGATAAATACATGACAGAAGCAAGTTTAAGGAATTAAGGGTTTATTTGTCTCATAGTCCCAGGTGACAGTCCATCACTTAGGGAAGTCACAGGACAAGAACAGCAAGAACTTGAGGTAGCTAATCACATGGCAGTCAGTCAGGAACAGAGTGAGAAATGAATGCCTGCTTGCCTACTACTCTTTCTCTACACTTACACAGTTCAAGACCCAAACTGGAGAAGTGGGGCTGCATACTTTTGTCTGTGCCTTTCCACATCAATTAACACAAGACAGTCCCATACAGCCATACCCACAGTCCAGCCAGATCTACACAATCCCTCATTAAGACTCTTCCCAGGTGATTCTCGGTTGTGTCCAGTTGACAGAAGTAACCATCCCAATAGCGAAGGATGAACTTGAACCTTTGATCCTCCCTCATCCTTCTGGGATTACAGGCTATAGACTACGGGCCCCTGCCACCACAGTTGTTTTAAGTAGTGCTGGGAATGAAGCTCGGGGCTTCATACATGCCAGGCAAGCACTCTCCCATTTGAGCTACATCCCTGGCCCTAATTTTTCACTTCTGTGTTTTATTTCCACAGAAGACAAGGTGGCTTGTTCAGAGCCATAATGGTCTTGCCATTTCAGCTGTTCTATGTTGGAAAGAGCCAGTGCTCACCAAGTCCTTCCCTGGAGCCACCTTAGTTCTTAGTTTTTATTTGAATTTCTCTCTTCACCATGAAAAGGAAGCCTTTCCTTATGATCCATTATAGCTACTGAATTTTTCAAGTTTTGCTATTTGAGATTTTTTTTTAATTTTATGTGTATGAATGTATTGCCTGCATGTATGTGAGTGCACCCATGTCGTGCAATGCCACAGAGGTCAGAAGAGGGCTTCAGATTCCACTGGAACTGGAGTTAAGGGTGGTTCGTAGCCGCCATGTGGGTGCTGGGAATCAAACTTGGGTCCTCTGCAAGAGCAGTCAGTGCTCTTAACCTCTGAGCCATCTCTCTAGCCCCACATTGAGAACTTTTTTATGTGCAGAATGACTCTGAGTCTTGGATTCTGGAAAACACGTTCCAGGAGAAATCTTGGAAATCTTGTGTCGTGTCTATTTTTCTGTCTTCTGTTGTGCTGTCATTTCTTGAGCACTGTGAAGTTGTATCATAATCATTCATCAAATCATTTTTAGTGATGGGCAATTAGCCAGGCATGTATAGATTGCAATGTGTTGGCCATGAAACATATATTGAGTGTGTGACTATGTGAAATCTACTTCAGAAATAATCTTATATTCTAGAAATGTAACTGTGTGTCTTACAGTGAAATTCCACTATGGTTCAACAGAGCTTTTCCAGGTAAAGAAGAATCAAGTTTGGGCCCCGAGGAAAAGATTAGTTCATGATTTTTCAGAAGTATAAGTTTGCACATGAGTCTCAGTGCTGTTGAGAAGGAACTCGAATGGAGTTTGGACATTCTAGTCTAAGGCTCTGCCATGCCCATCCCGCTCAGCTGTCATGGTGCTAAATCTTCTTCAGCTGTCGTATTCTGTTAGTTTTTTGATAGGAGTTTTCTAACTGCAGTGGAAATCACAAATGAACTAAATAAGCATGTTGGATTTGCTTCCTCTTTAACTTTGGAGAAATGTAGTAACATATTTATATCTTATTTTTCTCATGGAATTATATATATAACCAAAATTGATAACCTAGGTGCCTGTTAGTTACCTTTTCCATTT
>NW_008350535.1:2662435-2662838 GCF_000622305.1 Nannospalax galili
GAACATGATTATCTCAGATACAGTAACTGAAAGCTGACTAATAATAGTAAATCAGTCTGGGAAGTGGGAGTCATTGTGGTGATTATAACAGTGTGGGTAAGAAACTTTTGGATTTGCTTCACAGGAAGAGTTTGGGGGATTTGGAAATGTGTGTTAGAGAATACCTAGCATCTTCTAAGCAAATCTTAACATATCATTGCTGTGATCTTAGAAGAACCAAATATGAATAGATACATGGACAGTAATGTGCTCATGAAGTTCAGAAAAATAGGAGTTTGCTAGGAAGTAAGCACGAGGCCACCCATGTTACACCATGTCAAATGATTCTCTGGCCTTTTGCTGACTTTACTGAGAATTTGAGTTAGGATGAGCTTGATAGGACAATTCATCTGATAGAGGAAAT
>NW_008350535.1:2663129-2693129 GCF_000622305.1 Nannospalax galili
GATATGTTTCAGCTGACAGTGAAAACTCAGAGGCTATCTCTCGTTCTAATGGGCATGGGGATAACTCACACTAATGGTAGGCCATCGCATCTTCCAGGTTTTTCATGCAGAATATGAATCTGGGCTGGAAGATTGCTCAGTAGGCAAGGGGCTCCTGCCATCAAGCCTGACCTGAGCTGGATACCCAGACAGCAGATGGTGGAAGGAGAGAATCAACAACCACAAGTTGTCCTCTGATCTATACACAGAGAGACACAGAGAGAGACAGAGTGAGAAAGACAGAGAGAGAGACAGAGAGAGAGAGAGAGAGAGAGAGAGAGAGAGAGTTAGAGTGAAATTGAGGCTACAGTGGAAACCCAGAAAGTTAGAGAAGCCAAAATGTGGAATGCCTGCTATGGGTAGCTCCAGGCATTAAGTGGTGCCATCCCCAGGAGATGGTCATGTGGGTCAGACAGCAAGACCACAAGAGTGGGGCTGCCCACACCCTCAGTAGCCCCTGGCAACACTGTGTTCTCCAAATGCTGGATGTAGGGAATAAATGTAACACAGTGGAAACCCAGAAAGTTAGAGAAGCCAAAATGTGGAATGCCTGCTATGGGTAGCTCCAGGCATTAAGTGGTGCCATCCCCAGGAGATGGTCATGTGGGTCAGACAGCAAGACCACAAGAGTGGGGCTGCCCACACCCTCAGTAGCCCCTGGCAACACTGTGTTCTCCAAATGCTGGATGTAGGGAATAAATGTAACAGAAGTGATATTTTTGTCATTTTATTTTAAGCCGCCCTGTTTGAAATTAGCTTTACTCTGTAAAATTGCCTCTTGTCTTTCAATTCTTTACTCAACATTGTAACTTCTAAAAGAACCTCCTTAAAATGACTAAAAACTTAACTAATAGAGTCATTTACTCCAGGGAAAGAGGACAAGGAGGCAGAAAGACTGGAACAGATCTCCCAATCAGTAACATTTCTTTAATTTTTAAGAAACCCTGGAACAACTGGTAATCATTACATAATACCAAAGTGTGAGTCAATGACTTGCTAATGTTGATCTATCATTAAAAGAAGAATAACATTTAGCTTGCATGAATATAATGTTTAGCCAATAAATTCAGGACAGAGCCCAGGAAATGAGGGTCATCTGTAATTGGTTCAAGTAAAGAAAAAGGGAATTAATTCCTACTCAGTAAGGATGACCATGGAATACTTATATATGATTCAGTATGTAGCCTTTCTGTTCACTGCCCTTTAAGAGCCTTTCACAGACTTAAAGTCTTCATAACGACTATTACAGGATGAGTCTGGTCATTGTCTGGCTAAGCTAGCTTTTTTAATAAACCCGATTTCCTTCCTATTAAGTCTCACCTCTATTTTAGGTCATGTGATAGGCAGAACTAAACTTTGAATGATAACAACTCTGGTGAGCCAGAAGAAGGCTACTTACTGCTCATGACCAGCCAGACCCATGGTTGAGATTCCAGAATTCTCTAGAAACTTCTAAGAATCGCTTTGTCTCTGGACTTCAGATAACTATCTGTGAACACTTTTTTGGTAGAAAGATACACTCCTTCATCCAAAGTCAACAGGATCTAAGCTGAGTCACAGTTTTCTGTACCAGTGACAAAATACTTTAGAAAATAAACAAGAGACTAGAGAGATGGTTCGGTAGTTAAAAGCACTGGCTGTTTTGGCCGAGGACCCAGGTTTGGTTCTCAGCACCCACTTTGTTACCATCAGTATCTCTGGTTCCAAGGGATTTGATGCCCTCTTGTGACCTCTCCAGGCACTGCATGCACATGGTGAGCTTGCATACATACAGGTAAAACACTCATACACATAAAATAAAAATAAATGAAATTTGAAATGAAATTTAAAGGAGAGACTTTTCTTCTTTCATTGTTGAGAGATTTTGACCACAAGACTCCATGATTTCCAGGCCTGTGGTGAGGCAGAATAGCATGGTGGGGTTTGCATGATGGAGCACAGCTGCTTACCTCATGATGGTTAGGAAGCAGCAGGATAACTCACCTTTATAAACTTAAAACTACAAGTCCCTAAGCGGATCATCCCATTAATAATGACACACTCTCATAATCCAATCACCTCCCAAAGACCTGACCTCTGAACACCATTATACTAGAGAACAGGTCTTTAATATATGAGTTTGGGGGGGAGGGGCATTTGTGACCCAAACCACACCAAGGATGGGTGTCTAGTAAAAATTCTTTATCTCAAGCCAGTTGTGGTGACACATACCTTTAATCCCAGGAGGCAGAGGCGGGTAGATCTCTGTGAGATGGAAAACAGCCTGATCTACATAACGAGTTCCATGTCAGCTGTGGTTATAGGGAGACCCTGTTTCGAAAAAATAAATAACAACAACAAAAACCCTCCAAATTCTCTATCTCCACTTTGTGGGGCTTACTTTGCTACTGGGGACTTTCTCCAGGCATTTGCAGTAGCACTTAGTGCTAGATGAGAGTCTAAAAGCTAATTTTACCAGCCTCTCCTTCCAGGAGAGGGGCTGGGTAAGTGATTTGCTATTTATTTAATTGGGCCTTTTCTCTCTTTGTATCTCTGCTTTTGTTTCCAGATGATAATCTGTGCATTATTTGGGAGTACACACTAGCGACTGACTGAGCAGTGTATAGTTGTGGGCCCATAACTTAAAAACAAATTGATATGCTCTGTGTGGCCTTATATATGTATTAGATTTTAGTGACAGATGGCTACTTAATGAATCTTTGAATTAATATACTATTTTACAATTGTAATTATTCTGTAAGAAGTCATATAAATGAAGTAAAATTCTTTTTAAATTATTTTTCCCAGGCTGGAGAGTTGACTCAGGGGTTAAGAGCACAAACTGCTCTCACAGAGGACCCAGGTTTGATTCCCAGCCCCCACATGGCAGCTATGAACCATCCATAACTCCATTCCAGGAGAATCCAATGCCCTTTTCTGACCTCCAAGTGTACTCACATACATGCAGGCAATACACTCAAACACATAAAGTAAAAACAATAAAGATTTTTTAAAAGATTTTTTTCCTCTTTATAACAATGATTCTAACAGGAAGGAGACTTGACTGGTAGTTTATAAAGGAAGAAAGGCTACTGTTCCATTTGGAGGTAGTAAAACTCAGGAGGAAAACAGGGTTGAAAAAAAAATTGGTTCATGGTATGAATGCAGGAATGGTCTCCCCCAGTAAGGTCTTTCGGGAGCTTGGTTTTTCCAGGAAGCATCCCATTTCAACAGGATGTCTTTTAAACAGTCTTTACTTTAAAGATTAAAGGTGATCAGCATGCATGGTTTTTTAGACTTACATAACCCATTCTCAACTTTAGATCTGTTAAACCAGAAAGGCTGACCCCCGTATAGGGACAGTACACAAAAAAATACTGATTTATTTGTGTTTTTGCCAACCCACTCCATTTCACTCTGTTAAATATTCTGCTGACTACAGGTAGGAGAAGATTAGTGTTAGACAAAGACAAGAAAGAGGCATAATATCCCCACTAAAGAAATCTTGCAGAAACCCTTAATCCCACAGGATTCTCCAGTTCCTGAGACATTAATAACTGAATGATGGGGCTAAAGAGATAATTCAGTGGTTAAGAGCACAGACTCTTGCAGACGACCCAGATTTGATTCCCAGTACCCACATGATGGCTAACACCCATCCTTAACTCCAGTTCCAGGGGATCCAATGCCCTCTTTCGACCTCTCCGGGCACCAGTCACACATGTGCCCATCTTTAACTCCAGTTTCAGGGGATCCAATGCCCTCTTTCGACCTCTCCGGGCACCAGTCACACATGTGGTGCACTTATATGCATGCAGGCAAAACACTCATACACACAAAATTAAAATAAATAAACAATAAATAACAAAATAAATGAACTCTTTTTAAAATACTGAGTCAGGATTTAACTGTGTTATTAACAAATGGTGCATTTTGGAAGGTTTAAAGAAACGGTCATCGCAACATAGAAATTTAACTAAAATTCAGGAAAACTAAAAGAAAGCAAAGAAAGATAACAAAATAAATGAACTCTTTTTAAAATACTTGAGTTAGGATTTAATTGTGTTATTAACAAATGGTGCATTTTGGAAGGTTTAAAGAAACGGTCATCACAACATAGAAATTTAACTAAAATTCAGGAAAACTAAAAGAAAGCAAAGAAAGACCCCTCAGAACTCCTGGAATTTACCAGGTATGGGGAAAATATACAGATGCCAAACCAATATAAGGATGGTTAACATGACTTTTTCAGGACAAAGTGCCCCTGGCATTTATAGAAAACTCCCACAAAGTTGGAAGGAACTCTTGGAATAGAGCCATCCACACTGGATGTGGCCTTCAGGGCATCTAGTATCAGAGACCATATGAAACAATGACAGTATTCATAGGCAAGCAGAACAGAATGTAGGAAGGAGAAATGGGGCCAAGAAGATGGGGTGGGGGTGACTGAATCAGGAGGCAGGGACCAGTGTGCATATGTGGAAAAGATAAATGTGCAGAATAGAAAAGGAAGGAGAAAGGGCAGGGGAGAGGAGAGAGAGAGAGAGAGAGAGAGAGAGAGAGAGAGAGAGAGAGATGACTGAGACTGAATAGAAATAATAGAGTGCAGGAGACCGAGGGGTTTAAGCTTTTAGAGCCAATAATTTCCCCCACAGGACCCCCAGGTACAACTGAGAGTTGGAAAGCAAAGGATGAAAAGCAGCTGTATATTCTGTTCTCAATACAAAGGTGACTCAGAACAGCCAAAAGACAACATCCGTTGTAGGAGGAATGAGAGAAATGGAACGAAAATGTCTCCCCCAAGCTAAGGAATGTCACCTAGAAAGCTTAAATCACAGGCTGCTTTAGATGCCAAAATTTCCAGTTCTGTGATTGGGAAAGACAAGCTGAAAGCTCAAGTAACTTTTTAAAAAGACAACAGCGCCACCTGCAGGTCGCCCCAGAGCCTTTTAAATGCTGTTCGTCCAAACTGAGGAGACAAAAAGAGTTACTCCTCTTGAGGTTTTTGATAAAGATTGTAAAAATGGGTCTTTGCTTACGGGCATATGTTAAATGTCCTCCTGGTACATATTAAAATAAAAGAGTGGGGCGTTGTACCACAAGCTGTGGACATTATCCTCTCAACAAGAAGCTTTGAAGGAACACAGTCCCTGTTACAGAACCGGCTAAAATATGAATGCATTGACTCTAAAGGTTGTCTTTTAATATCTCAATTTTGCCAGTAAAAATGCATATAAGGAATATAAACACATTTTTTTTTTTCAGAACTGGCAACTAGGGGCTGGAGAGATGACTTCGTGGTTAAGAGCATTTGCAGCTCTTGCAGAGAACCCATGTTTGGCTCCCAGCACCCATATTCACAACTGCCCATAACTCCAGCTCCTGGGGATATGATGCCCTCAAGGAATATAAACACATTTTTTTTCAGAACTGGGAACTAGGGGCTGGAGAGATGACTTGGTGGTTAAGAGCATTTGCAGCTCTTGCAGAGAACCCATGTTTGGTTCCCAACACCCATATTCACAACTGCCCATAACTCCAGCTCCTGGGGATATGATGCCCTCTTCTGGCTTCTGCAGGCACTTGTAATCACACATGCACATACCCACATACAGATGCACACTTGAACACAGAATTAAAAATAAATGACTCTTTAAGACTTGAGAACTGTCGATCACATTGTACAAGATGTTTGTCCTGCGTTGCCAGATCTTTATGCCTTACCACGTGTCATACCCAGAGACCATGGATGTTTATCAGAGTTTCTTTATTTGACAGGTACTTTTCCAACTGAACCACCTTGCCAGCCCCAAACTACATGATTTTATCAAGTTATTATTGTTATTATTTTTTTTTGTCTTTTTGAGACAGGGTCTCCCTATAGCCCCAGTGGCCCTGGAACTCACTATGTAGACCAGGCTGGCCTTGAGCTCACAGAGATCTGCCTGCCTCTGCCTCCTGAGTGCTGGGATTAAAGGCGTGTGCCACCATGCCCAGCCCTATCAAGCTATTTTAAAGAGCTTCTTTCTATTGTTGTATTTCTTTTTCTAATGGGTGTCTTTCTTGGCATGGAACTTTTACATGTTGTTTCTTATCTTGCACTCCCAATGTCATTGTATATTTTCATTTTGTTTTGTCATTATATTCATAACATAACACAAAGACACACACACACACACATACACACACACACACCACACACATATGTCTCTGTCTCTATATCTTTCAACTCTGCTATGATGTGATGTCTAACTGGGGTTAGGCTTGGACTCTTCGATCTTTTCAGAAGAAGATAAGGAAGATAATTTGACAAGAGACTTTCATGGAAGATTTTCTGTTGAAATGGTCTTTTTTCCTTCTGCAACTACTTTAATACTTTACTTTGTTTTCTTGCTTCAGTATTTCCAAATATAATTGTCCCCTAAAGGGAGACCAGATGCTAACACTGAATACTAATCTTGGTGTGTTTATAAGTACCTTGGTAGTAATTGGGGATATGGAACAGGGTTCAGCCCTCTTTGCTGTTCAATGGTAATTAGTTATCTGGGTGGCTGCTTCTGGGTCCTCTCCTCATGACTTCCAGACCTCCCAATTTAGAGTCTGTCATGGTGCTTCCAGCTGTCATAATTATCCTTTGAATAAGCTTCCTTGGTAAAAATCACCTATTCACTTCACAACTTTGCTTCTGTTCATAATACTTAGTGACTTTTCATGATCTCTTGTCCACCATTTTGTTTTTAAGAAAAGCCATGTTGAGAGACTGAGAGATTCTCAGTAATTAAGTACTGTTCTTACAGAGGACCTGGGTTCTGTTCCCGATACCCAAATCACATGTAACTCTACTTTCAGGGAACCCAATGCCCTCTTCTAGGCTCCTCAGGCATTTGTCCACACATGGTTCACTACACAAGCAGGCATGTTGGAGAGATACATAAAGAAAAAAATAAATATGTTTTAAAAACATATATATTTGAAGCCATCATTTCTATTATTTCTACAGTTTCAACCAAGAAGAACCATGCTAAGACTTCTGAATTAAACGTGACAATCAACCTGCATCCAACTTACCAGAATAGGTATGATAGTTTTCAGTGGGCTCCCTAAATGTGTACATGATGTCTCATTTACGTCTTCTCTTATGCTGATGATCAAGCTAAAGGGAAGGGGTCTATCTGTTGCTTCACAGAGATGTTTTGAGACAGTGTGTAGAGCTAATAGTATGTTCACTCAGTAGTTTTCCTGGAAACTACTGCACAATTCTCCTCTTTCTATGACTAGCTGTTTGGAAGATTATTATAATGGGTACTAATTGCAGTGTCTGTCCTTTATTACTAAGAAAACCACATCTAAGCTGTGTGCCACTTGGCTCATCATTTAATCTGAACTTCTAACTTCTGAAACTTGAAAAATGCAAGAAATGAGGAAGCTTTACTTCCGTGGTCACTGAGAATATTTAATGGAATTTTATGTGTAAAATCAAGTCATGTAGCAGAAATAAAAAAGATCACTGGTATAGATATTTAGACATTGTTCACATACACATGGTAAAAATACGTTCTAGCTATACTTAGCTTACACCAGGACATCAACAAGCAAAGATTGTAATGTTTGTTTTTGTTTTGTTATCTTTACCTTAGGGGACCATGGACATTGAAGCATATTTTGAAAGAATTGGTTATAAGAACACTAGGAATAAATTGGACTTGGAAACAGTAACTGAAATTCTTCAGCACCAGATGCGAACAGTTCCCTTTGAGAACCTTAGCATGCATTGTGGGGAGCCCATGGATCTGGACTTAGAGGCCATTTATGACCTAATTGTGAGGAAGAGGCGGGGTGGGTGGTGTCTCCAGATTAATCATCTCCTATATTGGGCTCTGACCACCATGGGTTTTGAAACCACAATGTTGGGAGGATATGTTTACATAACACCTGTCAACAAATATAGCAGCAAAATGATTCACCTGCTAGTCCAGGTGACCATCAGCGGCAAGAGCTACATTGTCGATGCTGCCTTCGGAAGCTCCTACCAAATGTGGGAGCCTTTGGAATTAATTTCTGGGAAGGATCAGCCTCAGATGCCTGGCATCTTCCGCTTAAAGGAAAAGAACGGAGCCTGGTACTTGGAGCAAATCAGAAGAGAGCAGTATGTTCCAAACCAAGAATTTGCTAATTCTGAACTCCTTGAGAAGAATAAATACCGAAAAATTCATTTCTTTACTCTTAAACCTCGAACAATTAACGACTTTGAGCATGTGAATACTTACCTTCAGACATCCCAAACATCTGTGTTTGTAAGCACATCACTTTGTTCCCTGCAGACCTTAGAAGGGGTACACTGCTTAATAGGCTTCACGTTCACATGTAGGAAATTCAATTATAAGGATAATGTTGATCTGGTAGAGTTTAAGAATCTGGATAAGGAAGAAATTGAAGAAGTACTGAAAACTGTATTTGGCATTTCTTTGGAGAATCAGCTTGTGCCCAAACATGGTGACCTATCTTTTACTATTTAAGGTAAGAAGCAAGATCACTCTTCATTATTATTATATGAATCCAAACATTTTGATTTTTTTAAAAAAACATACACAAATGTATCCATAACCATCACTGAATAATGGTCAATTGACAGCTTATTGTAGCTTCTCTTCCTCTACATTTTCAAGAAGAAAGTTCTAGATATATCATTTCACTCAGAACAGTATCATCAGTTAATTAAATGACACATCTTCAACACAAGCTCTACACATAAGATGATTGCATCTCTCAACTCTTACCAGAGAAGTTTCCTTATACAGCAGATGGTGATTAACACAGAAACCTATAATTGGTCAATGTGCATAGAACAAGAGGTCACAGAGTGCTTGTCCCTGATTAGGACACCTATTTCAAACCTCTACCTCACAAGGCTCAGGGATCATTGCAGAAGAGGAGACAGAGAGATTGTAAGAGCCAGATGGGGTAGATAAGGACAAGGAAACAGAGTCTTCCATGTCAGTTATGCATATGAACTCACAGCGATGGTGACAGCACGTCCAAGTCCTGTGCAAGCTCAAATGAGACAAAATCCCAGCATAGTCATAGGAAAGTGGGTAAGAAATTCAAACCCAACCTAAGGAACTTGTGGCAATTGATGCTGCTGGGAGGGGGAAAGACAGTGTCTTACAGGGGTGGGACTCTTGGTGGGCCCAGTGGTTGAGCCTACGCTGAAGGACATTGGGGTAAACAAATCAGACTCTATAAGCCGAGAGAGAAAGAGAGAGAGAGAGAGAACATAAAATTGGGCAAGGGGCACCAGGGGTAGGTGTGGATAGGGGAAGGGATCTAAATATCAAACCATATTGTATGAAAATTTCAAAAATTCAATAAAAATTCAATTCAAAAAATTAAATGAATTATTGAAAGTATATCACCACACTCCTTTTCAAGATTAATCACACAAAAATATCTTAATGAAGATGTCGGTATTTGGGGAACCATATTGATTTGTGACAGAACACCTTCCAACATTATTTTATTGTTGAACTCACAATTCATAAGTGGTGGTTAAATAAAAATAATCAGATAATCGGATCCGTTACATTCAGTCAGACGATAACCAATGTCCAATTTTTATAAGATACCACCCTCACAACTTATACCCTCACAACTCAGGATTGGAACGAAGCAAAGAAGAATGAGCCATCGTATCCATTCCAAATAATCAGCATATGGGGCTATGTGAGTAGGTGCCAAGGTAGTTTTTGCAGACACAGTTTCTTTTGTATAGTGTTTTTCTTTTTTCTTTCTTATTTGAGACAGAGTCTCCCTGTAGCCCCAGCTGGCTTGGAACTTACTAGGTAGACAGACTGGCCTCACTCTCACAAAGAGTCTCCTATAGTTGTATTAGGATGGCCTGGGGAAGCATCAGTTTCCTAAAGTTAGAATATCCCACAGCTAATGCTGAATAGTACTTGTGTGATTGTAAGCTGGTCACTGTGCAGTTATAGTTCCACCGTCTTTGAGACATCACTCAATTTTGTACAGGCTCCAGTTCCCTTCAAATCTGATGTGTTGCTGTGTGCACTGAAATACCAAATAAACTTCACCAAACATGCCTAGTTCAAATTTTGTCCCAATTAGTCACATACTAGGATCCAATGTATAAATCCATTACTGCATGTCTTGTGTATAATTGTTCTGAAGAATCTTATTTTGTGAGTTATGTGTGTATAAGTGTACATTGTAACAGAATGTGTATGTTACTTTTCTGTTGCTGTGATAAAACACTGTGACCAAGGGAATTTATAAAAAGAAGAGTTTATTTGATCTTACAGTTCCAAGGGAATTAAAGTTCATCATGATGGCAGGAGGTGGCCAGAGCAGGGGCACAAAGCAGAGGCTTATGTCTTCAAGCAGGCATAGGAAGCAGAGATCAACTGGAGATCTAGCAAGGCTTATCTAAGTTGGCTCCCAGTGATGTGCTTCCTCCAGCATGGCCACACCTTCTAAGACCTCCCCAAACAGCACCATCAACTGGGGACAAAATGTTCAAATACTTGGAGCCTATGGGGGACATTCTCTTTCAAACCATCACACAGAATGTAAAAAGTAAAATCTGGGGGCTGGAGAGATGGCTCAGCAGTTGAGAGTACTGACTGCTCTTGCAGAGGACCCAGGTTCGATTCCCAGCACCCACACGGTGGCTATGAACCGTCCTTAACTCCAGTTCCAGGGGAATCTGAAGCCCTCTTCTGTCCTCCACGGCATTGCACGACATGGGTGCACTCACATACATACAGGCAATACACTCATACACAGAAACTAAAAATAGTAAATTAAAAAAGGAAAATCTGTTTATAGATAGTGCAACCAGCTACCCAAGTATCATGGCAACTGAAATACCAAATGAACAGTGAATAAATAAATAAATAATAAATAGATAAATAAATAATAAACAAATAAATGTGGTGTCTTCTTTCATCCTATTTCATATCTCCCTGTAACTTTTTTTTAAAATTTCTTTCTACACTTTAGCTTAAAAGGAAAAAAAGGAAATGTGTTTCTTAATGGATCTCAGAGTTTAAATAGAGTGGCTATGACTACTGGGAAAATTACAGGACAAACTTGTAGATCTGATTCAAGATAAAATGACTTTATGATCTATATATTCAGTATCAGACACAAAGACCAAAAAGGCAGGCTGGAAGGATAGTTCCCAATGTTAGAGTGCTGGCTCAGTATACACGAGGACCTGGATTTGATTTCCACCACTGCCACCACCAGCACCACTCCCCCCCACACACAAGTATTTTGTTCCATGGATGAATAAATAATACTGGAATTCATTTCTAGGTCCTTCCATCTTTATTTTGTCCCTGCTTGAACTCTTGTTCACATTGTCATCTGCCCACTGAGTGCTTGATGAGATACTGAGAACAGCCTCCAAAGACAGCTTGTGTTCCAGAACCCAAGTCCTTGTTCACCCATACCTCATGCTTTCTAATCGTGGATTCTATAAGAAGGTAGTGTTAGAATCTAGCCTCTGCTCAGGCCGTAATACCTGCAACAGCCTTCTCTTCCCCCTTTCACAGATAACTGACAGGCACCTTGCTAGGGCATTGTCTGTGAGGCCTTAGATAACAGACAGTCCAGTGCCAGGATTTATCACCTGGGAAATGAGTTAATATTAAAGGGGGTACCGGTGCTATGGATGAGACACATCCTGCTCCCCACTCCTTCCCTGCCTCTTGCCTGGGCAGAGTCTGGCTGAAAAATTGCTGTGACCCTCCCTCACCCTCTAGAAGTGTAAAGGAGGCTCCTCTTCTACCACATGGGCTCTTACTCTTTTCAGAAACCTCACCATGTTGTCTCTGGTGCTGGAGCCTGAACTCTTTTTGGAGCCCCCATCATGCTGTTAGCCTTCTGTCTGTCCATGCAGTTAATAACTCTTCTAGTTCTTTACTCCCCAATATAATCCATCTTTTAAAATATTTTATTATTTTTTTATTTTGTGTGTATGAATGCATTGTCTTCATGTATATAAGTGCATCCGTGTGTGTCCTGCAATGTCCATGGTCAGAAGAGGGATTCCCTGGAACTGGAGTTTTGGATGGTTGTTAGTTGCCATGTGGGTGCTGGGAACTGAACCCGGGTCCTCTGCAAGAGCAGGCAGTGCTCTTAACCACTGTGCCATCTCTCCACACACCCCCCAATTATCCATCTTTGTGTCTACTTGAAACCCCTTCCCCCACCCAAAACCTAATGGATTCCAATACCAGAGTTCTAGTTTACACTGAATATTTCAGCATTGTCTCAGTCTTCAACTCAAGATGATCGTATTAAGATAAATAGAAAAGCAAGGGTGGGATGTGAGTGAGGATATATGATAGAGTTGTTTTGTTTTGCGCTGTGTTGTTGAGGCAGTCTCACGTAGCCCAGGCTGGCCTGGAACTTGCTATGTAGCCAAGGATGACTGACCTGATCCTTCTGTCTTCACCTCCCAAGTTCTAGGATTGCTGGAATGTGTCACTGCATAGCTATTTTTGTAGAAGTGTAATTGTTGGGAAATGCTGGTAAAGATGACTGTTCTAGAGAACAGGTAAGAGACCAGGCCTCGGACAACGAACAGATGAAAACGTACAAGCAGCTTGACAGCAAAGGGTAGCAAGTCACTGGCAGGTTGCCCAAAGACAAAGGAAGTAAAATCACCCTAGATACCAGAAGACATTGCTGCGCATGCCTCAGAGTGACCCCACTGAATAGACAGCAGGGACACGCGTTCCAGAAGTGTCTTACCAGACAGGCCAGACAGGGACAAAATTTGACAGCCTGTTTGGCCTACTCAGGCACAGACCACTAAAAGTTACAAAATTATGACATAGGAACCAGAGGACTATGTTACAACAATGAGTGTCAAAGAGAAAACACAAGGGTCTAAGGCTCTCATGAGTCTTTAAAACACAGTGTAGAGGGAAATACTAAAGAAAAAACAACCAGAGAGATGGCTCAGAGCAAAAGGCACTTGCTGTGAAGCCCTGACAATGTGAGTTCAACCCCCCGGACCCACATAGTGGAAGGAGAGGACTGACTTCCATAAACTGTCCTTTGACTTCTGTGCTCATACTGTGACACATGCACACCCAGTTCCACCTACACCCACGTCTATGTACATAAACAAATGAGTGTAATTTTAGTTAAACATTTTAAAAAGAAGCAGTAAACGTTATAAACCAGTGTGACTAATGTAAATCAGAAACAGTAGAAATGCAACCGTATGACACATCATGCTAAATCCATGTATGGACACACCATACACACTACACAGAACCTTTGGGTAGAGAGGTAAAAGGAACTGAAAATGAGAGATGAAATGGAGGGAAAATGAAAACAGAGAAATTGATGAAAGGAGTCATGAACTGGGAGAATGAATAAAATACGATGTCTTCCTTCTGTTGTGCAGGACCTTTGCTGAACCCTTTTCAAGCTCTGATCTTACACGGAGACCAGAGAGCAGGAACTACGTCAAAGAGCAAGGCCCTTCCCAGCCTGACCTGTGAAAACCCGCAAGATAACTTTCTCCACCTTTTCAAGTAAGAAAGAGCTTCCCCCCAGGGTCAAGAGAGGCCCAGCAACTACATTTCCCAGAGATCCTTCGGGTGAGTCAAACCAGACTTAGGGGGAGGAGCAATTTGGAGAGTTTATGAGAGCACTTCCTCTGCAGACTTTGGGCCAGGACAGCAGGGCTTCCTGCTTGTAATCCCGGTAAGTGGAGCTCCCTGATAGGGGTTGAAATTGGGGTTTCATCGACTCTGAGGAGGAAGGCCAGCATCACAGATTCTATCCCCGCTCTGAATTTCAAGTTCTTAGTTTGTTTAGAAAGTTTGGGTGGCACCTGCTTGTAGTATAGGGGTGATTCTAACAAATGCTTGGCTCAGACTGAGTGACAGCCACACCACATTCTATTAGTGAGAACTTCAACAAATCCTTGAGCTCACCTAACACTATTTCCTTATCAGGTTAAATGAGCTAACAATGGCGCTTACTTAAAGGGCTTGCTGTGAGAATGAAGTAAGTGCCATTAGTTGATGGTTCTGGTTAAGCTTAGGAAATCCTCGACTGGATTCCCTCTTGGATGCTTTTCCGACGATGTGAACTGCGATGTCTAGAGGAATTCATGGGGGAAGTTGTATCATGCCTGAAGGAAGATCAGTTTGAAACGTCTTTAGGTGTCAATGACACCAGAAAATCAACTGTTTGCCTGTCACTTCAGACTAGGACATCACCCTAGTGATTCAGACTGCAGAATTCCACAGCACCGAGGTGCCTGCTTAGGCAGAGTCCCAGGAGTGAGGGGCCCAAGGACCCACTGCCCTAAACTGTGCTCTGGCCAGGATGCCAGCCACAGAACACTGCTTAGCTCTTTTATCATAAACTGTTCTTGCCTTTGCCTAAGCCCTTCCTCTGACCTCTGACTCAGAACAGCTGACCCCTCCCTGTCCCTCAAAACAATTAACTGTCAGTTTTTTTTTTTTTTTTACTACTTCCTGCCAAAGACAAACTGTGGTTTTCACCATCTTTACCCACAGCCACTATTTCTCTGTACCATTGTCTTCCCAGGAATACTCTATGCTCTGTGCCAGGCTGCTTGAGGCCTTGATGGATGCCCTGGCTGCCATGCAGATTTTCTCTAACTGGGGAACTGCTGGTTAATGCTCTTTGCATATGGTCGGACCTGCAAGTCAAGTCCTTTTTCATCCAAATAATCAAAGGGAAGGCTTGGGGTTGTCAGCACAGTTGGATGCTGTTGGCTTTGTGCGGTAGAAATAAATGAGAAAAGAAGAAAAGGGTTTGGAAAAGAAACTGTACAGACAGAAGTCCAGGCATCTGTTAGCTCTCATTGTAACTCTGAGTATTGCTAGAAATCCACGCAGCAGATGTAGTGGTCACTTGCTGATTTGTCCTGCTTCTAAAGTCTGACCTTATAGTCCACCTCTGGATTAATCTGTTCTTATTCTGCTATGTTGGGCTCTTACTCACAAATCCAGTTAGGTAAAGAATAAGGAGTTCCTTTGCCAAAATAATTGAAAGCTTTTGTTGAGCATTAAAGATAGAGAGGTCCTAAAGACTGGGAATTAAAGAAGAGTTCTGCACACCAACCTGCCCTTTGGGGGTATATCCAAAACTGACGATTTTGATTCATGAGTCATGTCACTTAGGGATAAATGACAACAATTGCTGAAACTATTGCATGTTGGTCATTTGGATAAATAAGTATTCTTTTGATATGCAGAAAGTAGCAAGACCTTTATGCTATACTGAAGATGCTCTGCACGGTGCTTTCTTCTGTGAATCTTAACTTTCTTATATACAGTTTCATAGAATGATCTTGAAGATGGCCTAAGTCTGAGTCCCCCAAACCAGATGGTGGGACAGAGATACATGTACAAGTGACCTAAGGGAGTGCTGGGGCTTGGGGGTGCAGTTATGCATGGATGTAGAATAACTCTGAAGTTTGTCCAGACTACCGCAAAGCAGCTGTGCTTTCAAGGCCTTGTGCCAACAAGCCGTTGGTTCAAAGCTGTGCTGGCAGGACATCTGTCCTTGGTACTTACGTACTTCAACAAGAGGCAAGGAAGATCCAGTAGTCCTTGGGGAGTCTTCTAAAGAGAATCTAGGGTGTAGAGCCTTAGATATAAATATAGATGCCATAACATGGTAATAGAAATACTCAAATGGTAAAAGAAATCTACGTCTTGGTGACTTACTTAACAGCATCCTCACAAGCTCAGGTTGGTCCTGAATCTTCCTCAAGACCCTGTGCTCTCTGGTTGCACAAGCTGGCTGTGTTCTTAGTCTTCTGTACTCATGAAATAGACAGATAATGTCTAATGGGTTTCATATGAGTCATGGTGTATTGTAAACTTTACTTTGATTATTATTGTTGTTATTATTTGTGTGTACGAGAGACAGAAAAAGAAAGGAGGGAGGGAGGGGGAGAGAGAGAGTGAGCTTGCATAGCAAGTGCCTTTACTTGCTGAACCATCTCACTGGTATATTTTCTTAAATGTATTTTCATTGTTTTACTTAGTGAAACAATGATCTAAGTCTTTCAGGTCTCTCTCCCTCCTTATTTTATTGCACATATTTCTGCTTCACATTTTAATAATTTATCTAGATTACAGATCTGTTTCTTGTTGTGGTTTGGATATGAAGTGGCCCCACAAATGGCTCATGTGTTGAAGGCTTGAGCCCCAGCCGATGGCACTATTTATCAGTGATTTGATCATGAAGGTGCTCACCTCACCAATGGATAGGGCTCTGATCTGAGAGGGCTATTAAACATGGAAGCCTAGTTGGAGCAACTACATAATTGGAGGTATACCATTAAAGGACCCTTTCCTCTTTTTCTCTGCTTCTTGGCCACCATGAAGTGAGCATCTTTTCTCCACTGTTCTCTCCTACCACCATGTTTCTAGCTCAACACAAGCCCACAGTAACAGAGCCAGCTGACTATGGATTGAAATCCCTGAAACTATGAGCCAGTATATAAGGGAGAAACTCTTTAAGTTGATTTGCTTACTATGTATTGTTATTTAGTTATGGTAACAAAAAAAAATTCTAATCATCTGTTACAAAATCTTAATTGGGTGGCCATTGGTCCTGATGACCCCAATGATTGAGGTTTCCAAGATAAACAGGTAAAGAAAACCAGAGACTTTACCAATCAGAAGCTGCCTATTGACCTGTTACTGAGGGCTTTCTGTGTTGACTGATCAAACATACAGTCGTTGTTCTGTCTGGGAAAGTCTTAGGACAGTTTTTTCTAGCCACAGCCCCACTGGAACACTGAACTGCTTAGTAGGGTCTGTTACCACCTAACCCATAAATTGTCTGTTCACATAAGCTATTCAGAAATTGGGTGAGCCTACCTTTTAGTGATCTAAATAGGTCTTCCTAGTTCTGGTGAATTCTCAATCTTCAGATTTAATTTTTTACTTATTTGTATTTTTCTGTGAGATGAAGTAGCTTATTCAGGCCATAATACATATGCCTTTTCTGGTGTGTATTGAAAGGGACCAATGCTTACAGCAGTCCTCCACTGTGCCCCCTCTATGTCTTGGTTTGCCTTTTGATTTACCTCTTTACTGGCCAATAGAGAGGAAGCACCTCATCAGGGTGACTTGGGGTTGCGTTTCTCAAGCGAGCTCTTTCATGTTTGAGATTGTCTTCCTAGTCTGCTGCTTTTCTGATTTAGCCAAATGCTAACAGAGTAATATTTAAAGATAGCATGTTCCTTCAATACTTTGTAGACATAGTTCCATTATTTCACCTTTGGATATTTCTGTGGAACATTCTGTTTGCCAGATTGATACTTCTTCCTTATGAAGTACTATTTTTTTCCTCTGCCAGATGCTCCAGTAGCTCTCCTTGATTTTGGATTTCAATAATTAAAATAGAATGCATTTGAATGTCATGCATGTAGAATCAAGTTTCCTCAGAATATTGTCTATCTTATTTTTCAAGTTTCTGCAAAATTATCATATATATATATATATAATAGTTTCTATTCCAATTTTGAATTTTGCTTTTTAAAAACACTAAGTCAGTTGGTGTTGGTTACTTTGTATGACTATTAGCTCTTAACTGACTGGCATGGCTTTAACTTTTATTAGCCTTTACTATGAATATCAAGCTTTTTTTCTACTAACGTGCTGTTGTGCTGTATCTATGGAGAACTGTTCGTCATAACTAATACATCATCTCTCTTTACGGCTTTGGTTTCCTAGTTTCAAGTCTTTATTTGTATAAACCACATTGCTTCATGGATCACTACTTTTGGAGTCCATTTTATGCATTCTGTGCTGCCAAGTGCCTACGCAGAACCCCTGTTAGTTTTTTCTTCCATTGGTTCAGTTTGACGTGTGTTATATCTCGTCTCCTAATGCCAGTCCTTTAGTGTATTTTCATCCATTTGTATTCAAGTGTGTGTAGCATTGTCTCTACCACTAATTTCATCCTTGAATCTAGTTTAGCTGATGAAATGTCCCCCTGGGTGAGGCTTGGCCTCCATCTTTTCAAGGGAGGTAAGAAAACTTGAATCTGATGAGAAAGTCTTTGATGACATGTTTTCCATATGGAAGCTGTCCCCTGCTTTCCTGGTGGCATCCACATTAATAGTATCACTAATTTTTCCTGTTCTTAATCCCCCAACTACAGTTGTTACCCAGTGAAGGTTAGGTGCGACCACTACACACACCAGTTTCTGTGTGCTGTATATATTTAGGTGGTAACCGGGGACATGGAACATGGTTCATCTCTCTTTGCTATTCCTATGGCGACTAACCATTTGGCATGTTGGCTGTACTTGTGAGATCCTCCAGGGATTTCCAGAAGCCCCAGGTACGACCTGTTGTGGTGCTGTCATCTCTTAGTGTCCTACCTAAACCATTAGTCTGTGACTCAGATCTCCAGTTTTCTATGCAGTCGCTCTCTGTGTTTGTAGTGTTTAAAGATTCCTCATAATTTATGGCACAGAAAAGTCACCTTTTGTTTTCAAGAAAAGTAATGTATTTATTATCTTACATTGGGGTTGGGGGGGGTCATGCCACGGTACACATATGAAGGTCAGAAGACAATTGATAGGAGGCAGTTTTTACCATGTAGGTTCCAGGGAGCAAACTCGGGTTGTCAGGCTTGGTGGCAAGTACCCTGACCCACTAAGTCATCTGTATTAGTCAAGATCTAAAGAAACAGAACTGATAAAATGAATATATATATATATATGTATATATTCAGTTCCCCCTCGTGTGTGTGTGTGTGTGTGTGTGTGTGTGTGTGTGTGTATGTGGAGATTTATTAGATTGGTTTAAAGGATATGGTCTGAATAATCCAGCAGTGGCTGTGCCGCAGTGGAGAGCCTGAGAATCCGTAGTTGTTCCATCCTTGAGACTGGATGTCTCAACGGTCCCAGTCTGGCGCTGAAAGCCTGGAGGATTCCTGGAAAGATGCTGGTCTTCAGTCAATGCTGGAATCCAAAGAACTTGATTCTAAAATCAGAGAAGGAATGTCACAGCAACAAGATAGATAAACTCACCCGTAAGAGAGGAGCTAGCAGACAACAAGCCCAAAGCTCCCCTCTCTTGTGTCCTTTCATAAGCGCTTCCTTCAGAAGGTTCTGCCCATATTTATGGTGAGTCTTCCACCTTCAAATAATCTCATCAAAAAAGTCTCTCGCATTTCAGTTAATTCCAGATCCATTTAAATTGACAACGGAGGGTAGCCACCACACCATCCTTCCAGCCCATGCCATAGTTAATTTTTCAACTATCTTTCTTTTCTAAACTTTGCACAGGAAGAAGCAGCACTTGAAGACTTCTGAATTAAAGCTCGTGGTCAACCTACTTTCAGCTTGAACAGGTATAAAGTACTTTTAAGAGCTGTCAATGGATTCCCCAAGTATCTTCACTCTACCTTCTCTAGGTCTTCTGACATTGATGATCAAGGTGAAGGAAAAGGTCTAACCCTGCACAGAGGTGCTGCAATCCTGTATGTATGCTAACAATACTTTCACTCAGCTTTCCCTACCAACTGCTTTCCAAGTACTCAGAATTTCACACAAATCCCAGCGTCAGCAATGTACCATGCTGTAGAATACCCAATATTGATGTTGAAGCCCCTAACAAAAGCTGACGTGATTGTAACTAATCTTCAGTTTCTAAATCTAAATTCCAACTCAAAACTTTGGTTTTAAAAATAAGTAAAGGAAGAAAGGAAGCTAGGGATGTGAGGAGGAGGAGAAGCATGGAAGGATAATGATACATAAGGGAGGGACCTGGAACAAACAGTAGAAAACAACTTATGGACATTAAATGAAATAAACGAAATATTGATATAACAGCAGTTAAGTGGCCAGTATGTATAAACCACCTCACCCATTCTGATCTCCTCCCTACATATTCAGTACAAATACCAGGGAAGAAGCCAAAGAGAGGTTGGGGGCATCTAACTAAATTCCATTGTTGGATTGAAGAATTGGCTCAGCAGTTAAGAACACTGGCTGCTCTTGCAGAGGACCCAGGTTCAATTCCCAACACCCACATGGTGGCTAACAACTGTCCTAACTCCAGTTCCAGGGGATCAGACACCCTCTTCTAACCTCCACAGGCATTGTGTGACACAGGTGCACTTATACACATGTGGGCAATACACTCATGCACGTAAAATAAAAATAATAACATATATTTTTTAATTCTACTTGTTCTCTCTGAGTGTTAGAGGCTTAGTGCTTATATAAATGTTATAAAAGGGAATTGGTGAGATTAGCTGGGAATAAATACAATAAATAAACTATCCAGTAGTGGTGCATAAGGAACACATCCACAGGGTTCATTCTCCAAATTCTTTAAATTCTAGTGAAGCTATCTTTAACCAACTTAGTTACTTAGTAGACCTTGAAATTCTCACTGTGTACTTGCTGTTCTCTTTGCTTTGTTTTTCCAAGGGCACATACCACGATCTCACCAATTATGTATTTTATTTATTTACTCAGTTCACTATATATAACTCTTAACTTTCACTAAAATGTAAGCTTTAGAAGGAGCAATGTGTGTGTGTGTGTGTGTGTGTGTGTGTGTGTGTGTATGTATGTGTTTGCACACAGAGTATTATACCCAGGTCCTAATGTTAAGCAGATGCCCCTGCTTAATAAATTACACCTTTTAGCTTACTAAAGTTACACCTTTAAGCTTAGTAAATTATTTGTTGAATAAATGAATCAATACGTGAATCTATGAATACAGAATTCTGCATATGGTTCAGCTAAAGGGGAAATTGAATGGGTTATGTACCATGATAACTTTACACTGTATTGTGCAATTCTTGCTTCAATAAGCAACTGTTCTGGAGCCTATTAATGTATATTAATTGGAATCCCTCTTTTATTTCTCCTTGCCTGGCTCTTTACTCAGTATCTGTACTGAATAATATAGGGAGACGTGCAGAGCATCCTGCATCTAAGTTATTTATTGTTTGGCTGACCATTTGATCTAGATTTCAAATTTCTGATACTAAAAAACTGAAAGAAATGAGAAACTGTGCCTCAAGGGATTTCTGAGACTATTTAATACTTGTCTAAGTATAAATAACTACTCTAGTAAATCCACATGCAAAAGTAATATTTGTTTTGGACTTTTTTTCTTTGCCTTAGGGAACCATGGACATGGAAGCATACTTTGAAAGAATTGGTTATAAGAACTCTAGGAACAAAACGGACTTGAAAACATTAACAGAAATTCTTAAGCACCAGATACAAGCTATTCCCTTTGAGAACCTTAATATCCATTGTGGGGAATCCATGGATCTGGACTTAGAGACTATTTTTTACCAAATTGTGAGGAAAAGGCGGGGTGGGTGGTGTCTCCAGGTTAATCATCTCTTGTACTGGGCTCTGACTACCATGGGTTTTGAAACCATAATGTTGGGAGGATATGTCTTTAACACCCCAGCCAATAAATACAGCAGTGGTATGATTCACCTTTTAGTACAAGTGACTATCAATGGCAGCAACTACATTGTTGATGCTGGGTTTGGACGCTCTTACCAGATGTGGGAGCCTCTGGAATTAATTTCTGGGAAGGATCAGCCTCAGGTGCCTGCCATCTTCCGCTTGACAGAAGAGAACGGAACCTGGTACTTGGACCAAATCAGAAGAGAGCAGTACATTCCAAACCAAGAATTCATTAACTCTGATCTCCTGGAGAAGAATAAATACCGAAAAATCTACTCCTTCACTCTTGAACCCCGGACAATTGAGGATTTTGAGTCGATAAATGCCTATCTTCAGACATCGCCAGCATCTGTGTTTACAAGCAAATCGTTTTGTTCCTTACAGACCTCAGAAGGGGTGCACTGTTTAGTGGGCTCTACCCTCACCTACAGGAGATTCAATTATAAGGACAATGTAGATCTGGTAGAATTTAAGGCTCTGAATGAGGAAGAAATAGAAGAAGTACTGAAAACTATATTTGGTATTTCTTTAGAGAGAAAACTTGTGCCCAAACATGGTGATCGATTTTTTACCATTTAGAATAAGCAGCATCTAAGATCTCCAATGTACTTGACTTTTTATGATAAAATATTCATAGTATATATAATATCAATAGTATGTATAATTGAATGAGACTTGGTGCATCCATCACCCAGCTTACCAATAATGAACTCATAATTTATTGTATCCTTTCTGTCCCCTCATTATATGGAAGAAAGTCCTAGAGATTATGTCATTTCACCCATAAAAATGTCAGACTTTAAAGAAACAGCCACAAACCTTTTGAAAATTAGTCAGTCAGAAAGTGTTTTGATGATGACATGCCTATGCCAGTGACCATACTGATTTGTGCTAGAAAGTAATCCAACATTTGATTTATTGTTAAATTCATAAGAATTTATTACAGGTAGTTGAGTAAAAAAAACAGTGAGAAAAGATTCCCATTAAAACCAACCAGCATGCATCCAATATCTAATTTTTGCACAATGCTCCCTGTTTAATTTAGGATTCAGATGCACCAAAGAAGAATGAGAGGGAATGTTGATTCCAAATAACCCTGTGGTCCTCATTACATGACCTAAACCAGCACTTAGGAATATGTGATTAGGAGCCAAGAGAGACAGTCACACAGCTAATAATTTCTTCCAGGATTGTTTTTATGTCCATAATTCTTTATATATCATTTTTTATTATGGGAACAACAATGTTTAGAATTTTCAGCTTCCAGATTTAAATAATGTATGTCTAAAATAATAATAATTATTGTAAATGATGAAATACATATCTAGAAAAACTTTAAGAGGTATATTAAAACATTGTTGACTAATCTAGTGTGAATGAAAGTTATTGGTGGTGGTATGATGTGATAAGGGTTAGTATCATCTGTAAGAGAGCCCTTTGATCTTTTTCAGTTGTTTTAGTGTGTCTTCATCACCAACTTGACTATATTTGTAAACACCTAGAAGATGTACTTATGTGTCAGGAGCTTGTCAGGGCATGTATCAGGGCATGTCTATGAAGGTACTTCCAGAGAGGTTCAACTGAGGAGGGAGGACTCACCCTGAATGTAGATGGCACCATGCCTTGGGCTCAGGTTCTAGACTGAATAAACAGGGAGAAAGGGAGAAAGTCAGCTGAACACCAATGTTCATCCCATTGCTTCCTGACTGTGGACACCATGTGACCTGCTGCCTCATGCTTCTACCACCACTGCCAGACCTGCTGTCCCAAATATTCTTCTCTGTCATGATAGACAATATCCTCAAATTGTGAGCTAAAATATATATGACATTCATTATACCTATGAGGAATCTCACCCACAGATTTATCAAAAAAAGTCACCCACTGCTTATGTGTGTGTGTGTATAACTTCTTATATGTTGTATATATGATACAGTTCCAAACCTATAGTAAATGTTAAATAAATATTGACTCCCACTTCAAAATCAGAATCTACTTTTCTATGTCTCAGATTTTCTGTTGTGTTCTCAGTCAGGGATATGATTTAAAATGCAGACTTGTGCTGAGAGTATTTTCTGTCTCCAATTTATGGCTTTCAAAATAAGGTGTAGTGGGAAAGCTCTTTGAGCTAATGGGTTTCTACCTGGCTATTTTATGTAATCTAATAGTAGGGAAGTGGCAGGGAGGTTGGGTGTCCTAGGCTGAGGTTAGCAAGAGGCCCTGCCTGGTAGGATAGTAAAATAGACCAATAATGAGAAAGAGCATTGAATTACTAATTAAAAATCTCTGAAGAAGAGGCTGGAGAGATGGATTAATGGCTAAGAGCACTGGTTGCTCTTGCAAAAGACCTGGGTTTGAATCCCAGCATCCACACGACAGCTAATAGCCATCCACAACTCCAGTTCTAGGAGATCTGATACCCTCTTCTGACCTCCAGGGGCACTGCACTGCACCAATGCACTTAACATACATGCAGGCATAACACTCAAACACATAAATTTTTTTAAAAAATCAAAAATTCAAGTCATATGGTTTGATGGCTCAATCATTTGAAGGAAAAATAGTACTAATATTTTTTAATCTATTTCTGCAAACTGAAGAGGAAAAAATATCCCCAACCTCAGTTAACCTGATAACCAAAGCCAAATGATACCCAGAACAGAAAACCACACCCAAGATCCCTAATGACACAGATACAAAAACCCCCAATGACACAGTTTTCAGCAGCACATCAAAAGATCATTTAACAGGATACATAGGATTTATCCTCTGGATGCAAGAATGGCTCAACATATGCAAATCAATTGACATGATTTACTACACTGAAAGTATAAAAGCCAAAATCTATAGCATCATTTCAAAAGTATAGCAATGGGGCTGGAGGGATGGCTCAGTGGTTAAGAGCACTGGCTGCTTTTCCAGAAGACACAGGTTTGGTTCACAGTACCCACATGGTAACGCCAGTTCCCAGGGATCCGACACCTTCTTCTGGACATTGAATAACATGGGTGCATTTACATGCATGCAGGGAAAACACTCATAATACACATAAAAAATAAAAAGATGCACAAAATGCCTATGTCAAAATTCAACATATTTTTCTGATAAAAGCAGTCAATAACTTTTGCATAGACAGAACATACCCCAACAGAAGAAAACATATATGCAACCAACTCAAAGCTGACATCAGAACAAAGGTGAGAAGTGTACAGCCTTTCATCTAGGATCAGGAAGGAGGTAAGGATGAGGCACCTGCTTTCAGCAGCTCTGTTCAACACAGTATGAGACAGTCTAGTCAGATCAGTTAAGGAAATGAAAGGCATCCAAATGGGAGAGCAAGAAATGAAATCTATCATTCCAACAACATGCATTTATAAAGTTCTATGGTCTCCATCAAAAAGAATCTTAGAACTGTTTAAAAGAAAGTAACAAATTATCATGATATCAACTTTTAAAGTCTAGGTAGGTGTGGTGGCATGTGCCTTTAATCCGAGAACTCAGGATAAAGCCTCAGGCAGTCTCTGTAAGATTGAGGCCAGCCTCCTCTATGTAGCAAGTTCCAGATCAGCTAGGGCTATAAGGAGACCCTGTCTCATAACAAAACAAAAGACCAACCCTCAATAGCATTGCTATACACTAACTTTGTACTTGCTGAAAACAAAATTTAGAAAGGCATCCATGTCTTACAATAGCATCAAAAAATAATAAATAAATAAATGGTAAGGGGTGTGGCTCAGTGGTAGATTGTCTAGCATGAACAAGGCCCTGGGTTCAATCCCCAGCATAACAAAAACAAGAAATAAAATCAGTAAAAAATATATAATTGATTATATGCAAGAAGATGAAATATCTGTAGACTAAAACCCATTAGTGCTTTACAAGAAAAAATTCGTGCTTCACAGAAATAGAAAAACAATCTAAAATTTATATGGAACCAAAACCACAACATGTTAGCCCATTCTCTACTTCTAAAATAGAATGATTATGAATTGATCATTTATAAATCATGCAAACATTTGTTTCACAGAGTTCTGTAAGCTATAAAGCCAAAGAGCTTGGTGTAGGCATTAGGCAGAGGACCTCCCAACTGTACCATAACTTGGCAGAGGGCATAACATGACAGGAAGTACAAGTGTGGCAGCTGGGGTCTTTTCTTATAAAGCCACATCAGAACCTTCATCTACAACACCCTCACCCTTATGACTACAACTAATACTGAACTCCATTCCTAAAAACTCCATTCCTAAATACCATTAACATATGAATTTTTCATTAAATTCCCAAAAACTTTTGGAGGACTCATTCAGCCCACAGCTAACTTTGAATAGCCAAAATCATCTTGAGCAAGAAGAGATCATACTACTGAATTTCAAAATATACAAAACTATGGTAATAAAAATAGCATGCAATCAGCATTGAAACATGACACATGGCCCATAAAAACCAGAGTAGAGAGCCTAGAAATAAACTCACAAAATGTATGGCCAACTGATTTTTCACATTAAGAAAGTCAAGAAAGTTACAATGAAGAACGAAAAGTTTCTGCAATGTCTACTGTAAGTTCCAGGTGAAAATATAACAGGGATACGGCATGATGCTGCTCAGGGCAGTGGTGTCTGAGATAGGACCCCTAATCACAGGCAACTCCAGAAAAAATAGACAAGTGGAACTGCATGAAACCAAAGCTTCCACACATCAAGGAAAACACTTGACAGGGTTTAGACATCACACACAGTGGAATGAAGTATTTATAAACCATATATCAGATAGAAGGCTAATATCCAAAATATATAAAGTGCTCAAGCTACTCAATAACAAGGACACCTATACCTTATTTAAAATGGGAAAATGACCTGCACAGATTCAGAACAAGATATATAAATGACCAACAGATATTTGAAAAATGTTTGATAGTTTTAATAATCAAAGAAATACAAATTGCAACACAAAGAATTATCACTTGATACTTTTCAGGTTGATCGTTATCCAAAAGACTTTTTAAGTGTTGGTAGACCTATGGAAATCTTCCGTAAAAGAACTCTTAGAATACTGTTGGTAATATGAGAAATTTGTATAGTCACTTTGGAAAACAAAATGAAGGCAACTCAGAAACTAAAAATTCAATTATCGTAGCACTGAGTAATACCATTTCTGGGTATATAGCAAAAGTAATTGAAATCAGTATGTTTTAGACGTACCTGTATTCCCATGTTCATTATGGTGCTAATTCACAATAGCCAAGAAATGGAACAAGGGGCTGGAGAGAAGGCTCATCAGTTACTAAATTTCCCTGAAAGTGAGTAGTTTGAAACATTTTTTAAATTCTCACACATTCTTTGAGTCTGGAATCTAAAGAACACATAGACCGTCTCTTTTCTGCTCTCCAATATTCTCTTGGAGCCGGAGGACTTTTGTGGTGGGAGTGAGCTTCTGGCTGTACTGGAAAGCTTTCATGTCAACTTGATGTACCTGGCAAGAGTGAACCTCAACTGGGGAATTTCCTCTATCAGATTAGCCTGTGGCCATGTCTGTGAAGCATTTCCTTGAGCGATATGGGAGGGTCCAGCCCATTGTGAGTGGTGCCATCCCTGAGCAGGTGGTTCTTGATTGTATAAAAAAGCAGGTTGAGCCCAAGAGGAGAGAGTTAGCAACCAGCATTCCTCTGTGGTCTGCGCTTCAGCTCCTGCCTCCAGGTTCCTGCCCTGGTTTCCTTCAGTGATGGACCATCACTTGCAAGACTAAGATGTAATAAACCCTTTCCTCCCCAAGTTGATTTTGGTTGGTGTTTTTATCACAGCAACAGAGAAACTAGGAAAGAAATTGGTACCAGGGAGTGTGATATTGCTGTGAAGGACTTGACTTGTTTTGTGGGAGGCTTGCAGAAGAATTTTGGAGCCTTGAGCTGGACGAACCATTTAGTATTCATAGCTTAATGGGTTGTTGTATGGGAGTTTTGAAGATAGGAGTGTTGAAAGAAATGAGGACAGTGGAGGCCTGGCTTATGAAGTTTTAGGGGAAGTTTAAGAGCCCCTAAAAGACTCTGTCTGGGCTACTTCTATGATATAGTTTAATTTAAAATCTGTGGGTGTGAAAATATGCTTTATTGGGATAATAAATGCTCATCAGCCAGAGCCGAAAATTATCTGTGATTAATAAGAGACCAGCAATATAGCGGTGAAATCTTCTGGGCAGTATTTCCTCAGGGTCAGCACCCAGAAGCTGGGTGGGCCCAGTCCACAATGAGTGATGCCATCCCTGGGAAGAGCATCCTAGAATTGTACAAGAAAGCAGGGTTGGTGCTGGAGACATGACTCAGCAGTTAAGAGCACTGGCTGCTGTTGCAGAGGACCTGCAATTCCCAGCACAAACATGGCAGCTAAGAACCATCTTCAATTCCAGCTCCAGAGGATGCAACACCCTTTTCTGACCTCCATGGGCATTGTACGGCATAGGTGCACTTACATACATGGAGGCAATACACTCATACACATAAAATAAAAACAATAAATAAAATATTTAAAACAGAAACTAGAGTGAGCATGGGCCAGAGGAGTAAGCCAGTAAGCAGCATCCCTCTGTGGCCTATGCTTCAGTTCTTGCCTGCAGGTTCCTACCCTGAGCTCCTATCCTAGTTCCCCCCCATGATTAACTGCAAGCTGTAAGGTGAAATAAACCCTTTCTTCCCCAAGTTGCTTTTGGTCCATGTTTTAGCACAGCAACAGAAAGCAATTAGAACTGTGTAAGCAAAGCAAAATACTGTAGTGTGAAACCGTTGGAAACCATATGACTGAACACTATAGTGACTTGAAAAGCAAGAGAGTTGTGGAGACAGAGATAAGGAAATGCTGGGAGGGAAGCAAGAGCCAACCAAAGCACCCTGGGGTCCAGGTGCAACCAAACTCTCTCTGTTCAGGCTTAAACCTTTTGTCTTGTTTTGGTTTTGGGCTTGAAAATACTGGATTCAAAAGGAAACAGGAAACCAATACATCAAAGAATGTAGCACAGAAGGGCAGCTGTCATTGAAACAGCAGGAAAGTTCCTAATAGCAGCTTGGAAGAGCCTCTCCTGTCTTTAGGTCTTCAAGAGATGAGAGTCCATTTATCCTTTCATAACACCCATCAGCTTTTTCTGTCCATCATTTTTAGCTGTTTTTTCTGGTGTCTTTCAAAATGTCTGTGGTAGTTAAAATTCAGTCATTAATACTAAACTGTCGGTGTATTAGCTCCTAAATTTTGTAATTGCTTGCAAATTTGAACTTTTCTTGAGAAATATTTTCAAATAAATCAACACAGTCTAGAGCTACATTGAAGGAATAGAAGGGATGAATCCTTGAGTGAGGTATTGAATGTTTGATTTTTATCTCTTTTTCCTTAACACAGGACCTCTTTCTCTTGTCTTATTATAACACTAATGAATGGGACACTAATCAGAATCACTGAGCTATACACAGATTTTAAATGACTTTATCCATGAAAATTAGTGGAGTTGATATAGATCAACTATATAGATAAGCTTTAGAATAAAGTACATACAGAAATCCTAATGTCCAAATTATGTGGCTTGTAAAGTGTATGCAATCTTCAAGGGGATTCCATAAATATAAGATGTCCATTTGACTTAACTACGGTAAGCAGCTATACAGAAAAACAGTTAACTGTGGAAGGAATTTCTCCTCCCAAGAAATGTATCAACTAGGATACCAGCAGGCAAGCACTCAGACTCATTCATTCTTTATTTCATAGATATCGAGCAAATATTTGTTAATATTTGTCTTCAGCTTCTGTCAAGCACAGTGCTTGACAAATAGCAGCTTCAAAATGTGCTTGTTGAATGATGCATGAGGTATAAGTAAGAGCATGTTTTGCTGTTAAAAGGGAAGCTGCGGATAGCAGGTGGACTGTGGTCAACTTTTTCGTGCTCTACACCCTCACCAAGCAGGTTCCCACTGCGCTGGCCACTGCCACTGTAGTATTAGGTGCTCTGTACAACCAGTCAGGCTTGTCTCAAGCTTCCTCTCACTCCCAGAAGAGGAGGAGGTTGGTTCCCCAAAGGGGTAGAAGAGCAAAATGCTCTACTCCTACCACTAAGTAAAAAACTGCTGTGTGCACAGGGAAGGTGTGTTGGTGGTGGTGGTGTTTGTTGTGGTGCAGGGGATTGACCCTAGGGTCTCATGCATCCTAGGCAAGCACTCACCAACTGAACTACATCCCCAGCCTTTTATATCTTTGCTTTCTACTACGGCCAAAAGAAACAACACTGAAAGGCTAGAGGTCCTCACCAAGAAGGGGTTGGGCTATATCTCAGCAGCAACATCCCACAGTGACACCAATACTAAGAAAATAGCAACAGGAAAGGTGGTCATCTTGGCTCACTTGATTCGTACTGCAGAGGTGAAGGAGTGAGTTCTTTTAGGAAAATAGTACCTAGATGCTGAAGAAATGCAGCCCTGTGAATTAATAGCCTTGGCAACAGATACATGAATGAAATTCTAATTC
>NW_008350535.1:2694354-2702948 GCF_000622305.1 Nannospalax galili
TTAAATGATTTATTTAATAACAACATACTTAGAAGAAGCATATCATTACAACACAATTGACATATTCAATAACATTTTCCTGAGGTAGGATGCATCTTAACTCTGGAAATTGTTGTTGAATATGTCAATGCTTTTGTAATGAAATGCTTCTTCTTCTAATTATATGGTTATTAAATAAATAATTTAAAAAAATTCAAGTTCTTACTTTGCTTCTCAGCCAGGCCTGATTTTAGACATGCACGGACATGGGTACTCATTAGTTATTGCTGTTACTGTTACTGATGCTACTTCCGACCTCTATCAGTCTGTCACTCCTCTACCTTCATGAAAGCGCCTGAGCTGGTCAGCAAAAAAGCTATTTGTATACATGGTGTGTCATCAGTCCTTTTTCGTGACCAAGGGAAGCCAGGGGCAGGGGCTCCAATCTCTGACCTGTGGGAATGCTTATAGCACCTAAGGGAAACCACTCATTCTTCAGCATAGCCCAGTAACCATTCAAGCTATTAAGAACAAAGAACCAGTTTAAACCAGTTAGACTCTAGATGTCCCTGCATTTCCTCTTTGGGCCTCTTCTCAACAATGGGCCTCATCTTTGGTAAAGGTAATCTTTAAGAGTCTCCCCCAACTCCTGCCCCCAGAAAGTTCCGGATACAGGCAAGCAGTTCTCCAAAGAGGTCTGTCATCTCACGCCTCTCAGCTTCATGAATGCCCACCATTTCATGCACGCCCCCCACCCTCTCTGACTATGACTGACATAACCAGCAAATCTGGGTCTCAAATAATGGACGACTTCAAACAGCAAAATGTTTCTTTGTCTGAGTTTTATATATATGACTATTGAGAAGCACAGAGGCTCAGTAATTTGTCCAAAGTAAACCAGCTAGTAAATTTAACAGTTAGCTCACAACAGTTAGTGTGTTATAGGCTGACCTGAAACCTCCCAGTTCATATGTTGAAGCCCAATCTCCACTAGCTCAGAATGTGAGTATATTTGGCAATGAAGTTAAAACAAGAACAGTAGGATGAGCCCTGATCCAAGAAGACATTGTTTACATAATGGGAAACAGAAACAAACAAAAATAAACAGGAGGGGTATGTGTGCACAGTGGAAAGACCATGTAAGAATACATCTAGAAGGCTGTCATCTGTAAGCCAAGGCGAGATACCTCAGAGGGACTGTCTGTCACCCTAACCTTCGGCTTCTGGCCTCTAGAACTATGAGGAACAAAGTTCCTGGTGTTTAATTCGCACAGTCTCCTGTTGTTTCGTTATGACAGCTTTAGCAAATAACATTTTATATGCAAGACTGGGTCCAGCTGCTAGGGATATATGGCTACAACATAACATTATAGCTCAAACTGGGATTCGCAAATGGTGACCCATGGGCCAAACCCAGACAATACCTCTTTTGGTAAAGTTTTCACTTTCATTTTGTTTTGTTTTGTTCTGAGACAGGGTCTCATGCTTTCCAGGCTTGCCTCAATCTCCTCATATAGCCAAGGATAACTGTGAGCTTCTGGTGTTCCTGCCTGCTCCTCCTCCTCCTCCTCCTCCTCCTCCTCCTCTTCCTCCTCCTCCTCAGTGCTAGAATTACAGCCATATGTTGCCATACCTGGTTTGTTTGGTCCTAGGCTTCAAACCTGGGGCTTCTGTCTGCTAGGCAAGCACTCTACCAACCTCCGCCTGGTAAATAAAACTTTATTGGAACGTTACATACCTGTATTGCCTATGGCTTCTTTTATTATACAATAGCAGAGTTTAGTAACTACAACAGTGACTGTTTGACCCTCAAGGCAAAAACTATTTTCTATATTGTAATTCTACAAAATTATTTTGTGATCTGTTTTACAGTATTTTTTATTATTATTTTATTTTATGTGTATGAGTGTATTGCCTGCATGCATATTAGTGCACCCATATCACACAATGCCCACAGAAGTCAGAAGGGAGCACTGGATCTCTGGAACTGGAGTTATGCATGGTTGTTAGCCACCACATGGATATTGAGAATCAAACCCAGGTCCTCTGTAAGAGTATCCAATGCTCTTAACCACTAAGCCATCTCTCTTGCCACTAAGTGACCTCTGTTTTAAACAAAAATATTTTTTAGCATTTTTAATTTTTATTTTATGTATATGAGTGAGCACCTGCATGTATATATATGTACCATGTCCTTGTGTCCATGGAGGTCAGAAGAGGGCATCAGATCCCCCAGAACTAGAGTTATAGGCAGTTGTGAGCAGCCTAATGGTTGCTGGGAACTGATCCTAGGTCCTCTATAAGAGCAGCAAGTACTCTTAACCACAGAGCCATTTCTCCAGCCCTTTAAACAAATATTTTATTGTCTCATGTAGAAGTTTTGAGTCTGAAGGGATTGGGTTTTCATGGCCACTGCTAAATAACCAGGCATCTAAGCTCCTACCATGTGAATGCTCCACTATCCTGACAGTCTATATCTCCCATTCTCAAGCACCACGTCTCCCAGATCTCCAGCCAACACATTTGTAATCTAAGAAGGAGAAAGGAAAAAGCAAGGCACTGAAAGAGACTATTCTAAAGGAATCTGATAAAAGAAATCACCTAGTGGCTTTTTATATGGTTAGCAAAGAAGAAATGAGGTTCTGGAATCAACTAGGAGAAGAGAAATTCAGAGGGAATGATGAGAGAGAGACTTCATCCTGGGCAAAGACGATGAGGGTGAAGAAGAGGACAGGATGCCGGTGCTCTACATCCTCATCCGCATGAGGTAGGGAGAATGGGATGGGGCAGGGGGTAAAGAGCAGCTTTCCAGGATAGGAACCTCATTTTATTTTGGGCAACGAATGAAATGGAAGGTGGAATAAAGCCATAGGTATTATAAACACAAAGGTAATTGAAGCTCAAGCCTGCTCCAAAACTCGTGGGAGTTGACTAGAGGGCCATTGGAGACTGGCCTAGCACACAGTTTCCCAGACAACTGGGCAAACAAAAGCAGCTCAAAACATAAATCCGCTGAAAAGCCATCAGGACCAGTGGCTGTCATCCACGGCAATGCACGGCTCTGGGATGTTCCTGTTCATGAATCTGCCCACTCCTTAATCACACCCCCACCTGCATGGAGCCCTTTCAGCCCCCACTCCACTAATGAGCTCTATGGGAGAATGAGCATGTGCATTGAATTACTGGTGGGCAGAAATTAGCTTGAGGGATGTGAGAGAAAAGTTCCCAGAAAGAACTCCTGCACCTTGGACTGAACTTCCTGCAGGCTGACCAACTCATTAACACTCCAGAGGCAGTGGAAAGATTGAAATGTTGCAGGTCCAGAGTCTAACTACCATTTATCTCAGGCCATCTTTAGCCCCCTAAACAGCCACTCCTTACCCATTTCTGTTTCTGATCTAACATCCTGTGACTAACAGATAAAAAATCTTTCAGAACGTATTATCCTAGCAGACCACCCGACCTCACCAATCAAAAGGCTAAGAATGCCATCAGATAGCATCAGAGACCTATAGGAAAAAATAACCCTTGCTTTGCTATCACCCGCCTACTGAATGTATCCTCCAATGTATTTGAAAAGTGTCTTGATTTATGACTTTTCTTTGTTCTGTTACTATAAAAATGTAAGCCTGGGTGTGGTGGTGCACACCTTTAATCCCAGCACTTGGGAGGCAGAGACAGGCGTATCTCTGTGAGTTCAAGGCCAGCCTGGTCTACATAGTGAGTTCCAGGACAGCTGGGGCTATAGGAAGACCCTGTCTCAAAAAGACCCCCACCCCCCAAAAATGTAAAGTAACTGTTACTACGCTGGAACATGAAATCTGGGGTAAACTGAATCTGTGTTCCTGGGCCATGATCACTCATATTTGACTCCAGAATAAGCTGTCTCTTATCCCCTTTGAGGTAAGAGTTTTGCTTTTGTGTGAACAGGGAAGGAACTAGAGGCAACGGTTATAAAGCAGTATCTTCCCTGAATCCATCCTCTTGACAAGACCGTGCATTTGTATCTGCAGATAGTCCTACTGCAGGAAAAGCCTGATGATTTATTTCTTCATGGCTCTCAGCACAGTCTCTCTTTCTTATATCCATAGAATGACAGAACATGTAAGGGAAACTTTCATAGGCATAAATGGTCCCAAACCTACATTTCGCAAATTAGGAAAGAAACCTTCCTGTTCGGGGATTCCCCAGATTATACGTTGGTGACAGCCAGTGATGGGAGTGGACATTATCATCCTCCCTGCCCTTTCCCCAAACCTAGGCCAGAGCCAGGAAGAAAATTCTGTTCCTAAGAAAGTAGAGGATTAAATGAACTCTGGACTGAGGCCACTAGATCATGTCCCCACACAGACTGTGGCTGGCCCACCCTGGGTTCCCCACTATTTCTATAGGGCAGCCCTGTTGGGAAGGGGAGACCAAAGACTGGGGGAAAACAGCACAAGTACTGACTTGCTCTTCCTGGTGATGAGCCTCCAGTGGCCCACATGCTAAACAAAGGCAACTTCCTCTGAAAGTTCTGACCACAGATGACAAGGTGTCACCTAACTGTGGTGAACCCCAAATTTTGAAATAGAGGTATCAGAATATACCATGTATCAAGCAGGCTGTTGGTTGGAAGACTGAAGATTATAGTATAAAAATACTGTGAAAGCAAGTGGGGGTGAAAGAGAGGGCCCCTCAGAGCCCCTCCCTGGCCTCAGAAAAAGCTACCCTCCACCTGACTCTGGAAATCCCCTTCATTGTTCAAACCCTTTCCTGGTATCTGTTTATGATTTCTATGGAAATGGTCTGGGGCAGAAGCGATAGAATGTTCTGCCCCAGGTAAGCTAGCCAATGACAGTATACTGGACTCTATGGGAATAATCTGGGGCAGAAGAGAAAGAACGTTCTGCCCCAGGGAAGACAGCCAATGACTGTATAGGTAAAGTCTCTGGAAATCAGCCCTAGATCATTCCAATCCTTTCCTGGTTATTCTGTGTATATTTTCTATGGACATCGCTTGCTTTGGGGTTTTTGTGGTTTTTCTATTTAAAAGCCCTGTGTTTTCACTGCTCGGGGTCACAGTTCCCAAGACTGTCTGTGTCCCCAGCTGGTTGGCCTCAATGAAGCATTTCTGTTTGCTGAGACTCAGTATCTGAGTGGTCAATTTGGGGAATTCCTCAGACCCCGAACAGGGGAAAAGGCAGAGCTGAGCCATGGGCGCTGCTCTACCTCAGCCTCTATTGCAGGAACTGTAAATCTTCAGGGGACAGGGATGTGGAAGAATAGGACCAATTAGCTGGCTTGGAGATTATACAGCTGGTGAATCTGAGAAACCTACCAAGATTGCTTCTCTCAGTATGTGACTAATCCTTAACATTCTTTCATCTAGTTGAGGGGTAACTTCCTGTGCTGGGTCATGTGAGAGATGGGGTTTTAGGACACAGTCCTGACTTCTCCAGCAAGGAACCTGAGCCAGAAACCACCAGCTTTAACTGCTGTTTAAACATGATGTTTATTGTAACATATGCCTTATTCTACCTCCTGGCAAAGAGGAAAAGGGATTAATTCCGACTGACACTTCAGGGAATGTGCCACAGAAAGGTGACGTTTGAGCTCCTAGGATTTCTACAAACCAAGCTGTCTGACACCAAAATCAAATCTGTGCTAATCTGCTGTTACATCCTCGCTCATCACTTACCTGAATGCCACCCCCACACTGCAACCCCTCCATCCATCTCTAGTCACCAACTCTCTCCCCATTCCTAATTCCAATTTGTTCTTTTGACACCCCAAAAGAGGGCAGCATAGGCATAGATAAATATAAACAGGGACTGGCGAGATGGTTCAGTGGTTAAGAGCACTGGCTGCTCTTATCAGTTCCCAGCACCCACATAACAGCAAACACTTGATTGTAATTTCAGTTCCAAGGGATCTGACGTCCTCTTCTGGCCTCTGTGGGCATTTCACAACATGGGTACACTTATATACATTCAGACAAAACACTCATACACATAAAATAAAAAGAAATTTAATTTTTTTAAAACATAAACAATTTCAAAGTCATTTTCATTATTTCTATAAAAATGTACATTTTCTGTGAAACACTTTCCAGGTCTCCTGGGTAGAAATAATGGCTCCTTTTTCAATACTGCAATTGTGCCTACTGCTCATAGGGGTTTCAGAATCTGTCCAAGTATGTTATTTACTTGATTGCTTTATTTAATCTCTCCCTTATATGTGAATGGTTCTGTTGACTGGCACTTATAGAATGCTAGCCATGCATCTAGCACTGTGCTTGGTTGAAGGATAGGCAAATGAATACATCTGTCTTATATGAATATACAAACAAATGCCTTATATTCATCAATAGCTTGTTGTTAATGAAAGGCATATAGTATCTTACATACATCATGGATGAACTTCAAAACATTATGCTAAGTGAAAACAGAACTCAAAGACAAAAAATCATATATGAGGTCTCAGAAGCAAAGAGCCTATGTTGGTCTCCCAGAAGATCCAAGTTTGATTCCCAGCACCCATGCTGGGAAGCTCACAACTGGCTATAACTCAAGCTCCAGGAGATCTGATGCTCTCCTCTGGTTCCGTACACATACACATGAATAAAAATAAATCTTTTAAAATACCATGTAATCCCATGTATATGAAATGTGTAGAAAAGCACATAAACCATGACACAAAACTAGAAACAGGGTGAAGAGGAACTGAACACACGTCTCACCAGCCAGTTAACATGCATGTAAAATAATGTTGCACTCAAAGCAACAATTGCTTAGTAAATCAAATACCCTCCCCTATATGAACTGCTTCTCATCAACCAACATCAATAAACAAGTATGAACTCCCACACAAACTGAAAAAAGTCCTACAGTCTACCTGCTAGACAGCACCCCAATGGACCTAATTACTTTTCCTAACCAATAAACAAGGAATTTGCTTTAACCAACAAAATGCAAACTCATGTAATATTTGGCTCCAGCCAGATGGAAAAGGTCAAAACTTGATTCTCAGCCAATGCCACACATCCCTTTCTAGCCATAAAACTTCCCCACTTTTTCTCTCTGGGAAACACTTGATAAATTCTTCATCCATTTGAGTTATTTGTCTGAACAGTGAAGAAGCTCAGTGCTTGCCTTTTCAATCTTTGGTTTTTGTCTTTACTTAACAGAAACATTTTTGGTAAATGCTATGTTCAACTAGGTGTGGTAGAGCACACCTTTAATCCCAGCACTTAGGAGGTAGAGGCAGGTGGATCTTGAGGCCAGCCTGGCCTATGTAGTGAGACCCTGTCCTTAAAAAAAAAAAAAAAAAAGAAAGAAAAAGAAATAAAAGGAGCTATATCCTTTATATCCTTGTTAACTGACATTTGGAGCCTGAGATTTATTTGAATATTTTCTCAGCCACTCAGGACATGGGGTACCAGTGATGCATTGACCAGATGTCAAAAACTTAGACACCAAAATGTAGGAGTAGCAGCTGATGGAAGGAATAGCTGGCATTCCTAAAGCAAATTCTAAATTGGTCCTTTTATCCATACCTAACTTCACTCTATGCCGAGATTTCTGGAATGCCTCTGTTCCGCTTAATCTCTAGTCCGAGAAAAATCTTTATATGCACCGTATAGTTTTGAAAGTATGAGGCAAATACAGTCCAGAAATGAGAGGTGTTCTAGTTTGATCTATTCCTGTGATAAAGCATTCTGACTCAAAGCACCTTAGGGAAGGAAAGGGTTTATTTGGTTTGACTTCCAGGTCACAATCCATCTTCGAGGGAAGTCAGGGCAGGAGCTCAAGCAAGAACTAAAATGGAAACCATTTACTGGATTGTTAGTCGTCTCACTCATCAAGCTCATGCTTAGATCACTTTCTTACATAACCCAGGCTCACCTGATTAGGAATGGCACTGCCCCAGAGGGCTGGGTCTTTGTCCACAACTAGCAATTAAGAAAATGTCCCATGGGGCTGGAGAGATGACTCAGTGGTTAAGAGCACTGAGTGTTCTTGCAGAAGACCTGGGTTCAAGTCCCAGCAACCACATGGTAGCTAACAACCTCCAAAACTCCAGCTCCAGGGGATTTGATGCCTTCTTCTTACCTCCGTGGGCATTGCACAACATGGGTGCCCTTACACACAGGCATTACACTTATACACACAAAATAAAAATAATAAATAAAATGTTTTAAAAAAGAAAATGCATCCCCAAGGGAAAAAAGAAAGAAAGAAAAAAAAATGCACTACTCAAGTAGTCAAAACTCCAGCATAGAACTGGGAAATGGGCAACAGGTCCCAATCTTAGCCAAAGAACTATTGGCAGCTAATTACTGCTGGGTAAGGGAGAGCTGAGAGCTGATCTTCTTTAATGGAGTGATTCTAGAAAAGCTGACTCCAGTGGTTGAACTTGCACTGAGGGACATCTAGATTCACTAACTTGACTGGCTAGACCTTAGCATGAAATCCAGTGGGGGGGGGGGGGGGGGCTATGGGAAGATGTGGATGGTGGAGGGGGTACAAAGATGATTAAGATATTTTGTATGAAATACACAAAAAATTAATAAAAAATAATATGTAAAATGGATGGAACTAGAAACTGTTATACTAAGTGAAGTAACACAGACT
>NW_008350535.1:2703975-2726906 GCF_000622305.1 Nannospalax galili
CTGTATGGCCTTAAACACCCAAAAGGAAAGTATAACCAAAGATTAAAGGGGCCAATATAATTTTTTATGAGTCCGTATGTATATCTAAAGGCTATATAACAAGCAATAATGCTAGATAGGAGATACCTTCTTTTGAATTGTTGGCCAGAGTGGCCCAAGGGACTCCCAGAGAGGCTGACTAGATTCATCAGATAGACAACTAGTCAGGAATGGCTGGGGGTGCCAACAACACAGTGGACATTAGCAGGGATGACAGAGTGTAAGGGCTCTAGTGGTATGTATATCTAAAGGCTATATAACAAGCAATAATGCTAGATAGGAGATACCTTCTTTTGAATTGTTGGCCAGAGTGGCCCAAGGGACTCCCAGAGAGGCTGACTAGATTCATCAGATAGACAACTAGTCAGGAATGGCTGGGGGTGCCAACAACACAGTGGACATTAGCAGGGATGACAGAGTGTAAGGGCTCTAGTGGGGGGGGCCTATGGGAGGATGCCATCTAGGAAGTGGGTATGTAGATGAATAAGATGATTTGGGATGTTCTGTGTGTTATGCACACACAAAAAATAACAAATAAAAAGATGAATTATTTTTGAGGAGGAAAGCATAAAAACTTATATCATGTTAATTAGTAGAGGTAATAAACATTATCATTGAAATCTACCCGATGACTTTACAGACATACACAGGTGCCAAGGATCAGAGTGCAACCAATTATGACTATCAATAATCAGATACATACAGATTAGAGATGCATGTGCCAACATCACAGTGTTATTAGCAAAAACAATGAGTCTTTCTGTAAGAAACAGTATATTTTAAAATGAAATGGAGATCTTTCTTAAAGGTTAAAAACTTATTCAATTTTATGTCTTACAGGGTTTATACTGAGATCAATATTGTATAACTGTATTAATTCAAACAGAAAACATGAGGGGGATAAAAACATCAGTGAGTGAGATAAATGAAAAAGAAATATGGAAAAACGGGGGAAAAGACTGAAGGAAGAGAGAAAGTAGGAAATGAAAGGTCGGAAGGGAGAGAAATAGCAGATGGCCAACATTCACATCTGAGATTGTCATATCAAAAACTGAAAAAGAAATGAATAAAAGGCAGAGAGAAGGAGGCAAAGATAAAGAAGAGAGAAAGAGAGAGAGAGAAAGAAAGAAAGAAAGAAAGAAAGAAAGAAAGAAAGAAAGAAAGAAAGAAAAAGAAGAAAGAGCCCTGCAGACATGCTCCCTCACAGTTTGTTCGGACACCTTTATGGTTGCTGCCCACTGTCACCACCCACTGTCACTGCCCAATCCCAGACCCCAGGGCTTGTGAGGAGGCTGTGTCAACAGAGCCACATTCAGACACAGGAGATAGGGTTCAGAGACACAGGTCTGCTTTGTTGAGGAATAGCGAGCTTATATAGGGTTTTTAAGTCATTCAGGACAGAAAACAATAATCATTCAGGAGAGAGTACAATGATCAGGTCATACAAGAGCAGACAGTTTAAGTTTTGGTTTACAGTTTCATTTTACTGATCGAGACTAAAATTCCTGTAAATCATGTGATCAGCCCTATGAGGGAGGGGTAGTTGGTTCCCTGGGGTTAGGGGCCTATCTTGTGTCCTAAAAAGCAAACTAACATACTCCAATAGAATTTGTGGCAATTCATCATCTGAAGTTCCCTCTTCCCAGGTGACTCAAGGTTGTGTCATGTGACCTAAAACAATAGGCTTCTACAGCACATGGCCTCAGGCAGAACAACTTCGGGATGGTAATGGAGAGAGGTCTGGGAGGAGCAAGACCAAAAGCTGATGGGCCTTTCTCATGAGTAATTTGGATATGAACAGAATCTTAGTGTCCAAGTGACAAAGTGAAGCCCAATATTCAGAATAAGCTGTTTTCTACTCTTTGCAGCATTGTTCTAAGGACTGGTGGCTATTTCAAATTGAAATTTATCATCTGACTGGTTGGTTTCACTTATTAAGGCTAAATACCACACACTGGACAGCTAGAACAGATGGAATGGATTACCACACCCTTTTAGAGCTGGAAGACTGAGACCCAGAGGTTGGCAGATGGATTTCTCCTGAGGCTTCTCTCCTTGGCCTGCATAAGACTGTCTTCTTACTGTCTCCACATTGTCAGTCCAGGTGTTGTCTGTATCCTAATCTCTTCTTCTAAGGACATGAGTCACATTGACCTTTGGCCCAGAAATATCCCATTTCACTTTAGCTACCTTTTAAAGGCCTAACTCCAAATGCCAGCATATTTGGAGGTAGGCTGGATTAGAACTTCAACACATGAATTTGAGTGTGGTCAAAATTCAACTCACAGCATTTCACCCTCTCGGTCCCCAAATTCATAACCTTCTTGTTTACATAATACATTCAACACATTTTAACAGCCACAAAAGTCTCAACACATCCCCAGGTCAAAGTAAGGCCAAAATGCCATATAAATATCATCTAAGGTGTGGGTAGAATTATAGATAGGAATGAATCCTCTCTAGGCAAAATTCCATTCCAACTGTAAACCCATAAAATCAGGCAGGTTGCCTGCTTCCTACATACAAAGGTGAAAATGCAGCCATTCCCATCTTATTTATTTTACTCTTTTTATATACATAAGTATATTGCCTGCATGTGTCTAAGTGCACCCATGTCATGCAATGCCCTCAGAGATCAGAAGAGGGTATCAGATCCCCTGGAACTTGAGTTATGGACGGTTGTTAGCTGTCATGTGGGTGCTGGGACTCAAACCCCAGTCCTCTGCAAGAACAGCAACTGCTCTTAACCACTGAGCCATCTCTCCAGACCTCCATTCCCATTTTCAAAAGGAGAATCAGAAAAAGGAAAGGGGTCCCAAGCAAATTCAAAGCCAAGGCAAATTCTACTCATTTTTAGGCCTCAGGAATGGCCAATCCTCTTTATTTTCTGCCCTCCAGGATCACTACGGCCACACCCCTAGCCTCTGCATCAGCAGAGCAATAGCCTCACTGTTGCTTGCTCATCCTGGAGGCAACAACAGGGCACAAGGAGGTGATTTGGGGACTGAAGAGGAAAACACCTCATATTCCAGACCATACAAGACAGTTCCGCCACTTAGCCTGTGCTCTTTGGGCTTCTAGCAGTCCTTTGGCTTGAAGGATAATACATGCCTGAAGCCAAGTGCCTCTCTGGGTCCACCATGTAGAAAGCCTAGAAGATGGGCTGACTTTTTCCTTTCATTGCGTCCATCACTTCTCAGCCCCAGCTGGCGGCATCTCTGCTGTGACTCACACTCATCACGTCTTTACCACATGTTTGTCTAGGCACACCCTTTGTGTTCTCTACAAAACATACTTCCTCCTCTTGTCAGTGTGGGCAAGCTGAGTTTCCAGATCTTCATGTTCTGATTCCTTTTCACCTTGCAATTCCTTCTTAAATGAGGTCTGCCCTCTTGTGTCTTACTAAGCGCAAAGGAGAAACACAAGCTTTTTCTTAATACTCAGCTTCAAATCTCCTCCAAGGAAAATCCAAGTGCAGCACAAACAAGTTCTCCCTTCCACACACCACTAGAGGACAAGTGAGTTACGGGTACTGAGGCATCAGCGCCTTGCTTCAGTCAAAATGAGGAAGGGTCACACTGGGAATTACATTGGAGTAACTGCTGCGTATGCAATGCCACATTCTCTTCCTTTCTGATGTCCATGAAGTGCAACCCTCAGGCTGCAGTCAAAGAGCCACCCAAATAAGTCAAGAAATCCTCATCAGTCCACCCGTGGGAAGATAAGTTTACAGAACAGAAGCCCATAAGATCTACCACACACAGGACAGGATTATCTATAAATGTGTCACAGGAATGAGCCACATCTCTGCATGATGGGTAATGTCCCAAAGCCACCCACATCCATGGCAAGGTTGGTGGCAGCCCTCTTGTCCTCCACAGCCAGACTGGCTCTTTCTGATCTGACCTTCCCCAGGAGGTTCCTATATAATCTCTCTCCGAGGCTTGGGCGCCTGTTGCTCCGTCTCCCATTTCTTTGGCCAGTGTACGCCTCTTTTTTCCTGCCTTCACAGAGATTGAAAGTAGTCCACCATGGCCCTTTAAACTACGTGGGAGAAGCAGCTGTGCTGCTCTTTGATTCTAATCTCCATGCACTGGCATGTCCTGTATGCTGTGTGTTCTTTTGCTGACGTGTTTATTGTAATTTTTATCTCAGAGACTAAAAATTATGAAACCAAAGCATGGAAAACATTAAAGTCGAACTTCCCAACATCTTCATCTTTTTTCTTGTGTCACAGGAATTTTTTTTTACTTCTTTCCATATTCATTATAAGAGACAAAACATGGTTCTTTGAGTATCTATCACTTCAAATGCTGGGCCTTACCAGGAGTCTTCTGGGGACATTTGTGGCTCTGATTCCTCAGAAGTAAGATGGAATATTACCTATATAATTCAGTGTCAAGAATAAACTCTCAGTATATATTTGTTCAAGGGATGAATTGGTAGTAATTTTGGTAGCAGATAAGCATCTAATGGAAACTCTCTTCTGTCTTGTATTATTTCCCTTGAGCCTGAAATTCTGCCTCAAGCCTGAAATCCTGGTTCCACTATCATTTCCCTGCTTTGTCCTTGATTAAATTTTGATAAGCTATCAGATGTCCACAGTCTAAAAGCATGGCTTGTGTTTAAGAACCCAAATATTTGCTTACCTATAACTCAGACTCTCTGTGAATAGATTTCAGCATCAGAGCCACAAGTTAAAATGAGGATTTGTTATTAGATAATAATGCCCCCTTCAACTTCTGGGCAGCATAAGGGGAGAAGAAAAGCAGGCCCTGGAATAATGAAATGTTCCTTAAGGGAACAGGTTATGTTGCAGTGCAGTGTGGGTATTTGATGTGGGGAAGTAACAGTTAACAAGACTGGTGAGGGGGGATATCCTAGAGGAAAGCGGATGTGGCACTTTGAATGGAAAGAAGTAAACAAGGAAAGTTTGAAGATGCAACAACGATACATGATTCCTAGCTACTTGTGAACAAAAGGCGCAAATCACTCTCACTAACACTGAGAAGCAGTCCTGGCCATACCTCAAGAAACACCATTGGAGCAGGTAAAACACCTCATCTATGGCTGAGATATTGTCCCAGAGATGCTAATTTGAAGCCTTATCCAGCTTACCCAAGTACATGGCAATGCATACCTTCAGGTATAGAGTCCCTGTCTATGCAGCAGAAAACAGAGAGACGTACTAAAATAGTAGGTGCCAAAGTGTTAGCATAAGGCATCAACTGCATCATGAAGATAGCCTCTAAAATATAGTATAGAGGAAAGTAGCTAAGAAACTTGAGAGTCACAGAGCAATGTCATTAATGTCAATCCAAAATACATGCTGCAGGAAGCACTAAGAGGACTCGGTGAGTTTAAAAAAAAACAAGTACATGAAGTTAGGAGGGAAAAGTGGGGGGCAGGGGAGAATTGGAAGGGAGGGGAAAGGGGGTGAGGTTGATCAAATGCATTGTATGTGTGTATGAAATTCTCAAACAATAAAAACAAAACCATAAACTGAATAATACCATCTAATACCTGGCACACTCCCATCACATACATGGGTGTTGTCCAGGCTCTACCAGCACCTTTAGGTAGAGAGGTGAGAGCAGTGAGGCCAAGTGATGGTCCAGCAGTCTGCTGCCATCAGCGACTTCATTTGGATTTAGTCCTGTTCTCTTCCTGATAGTCAGACTCTGGCTTGCACTCTGTAGTCCTGTGATCTTGGTTTTTCTGCTTCGTTTTTTGTTTTTTGTTTTTTAGTGAACTGATTCCAGGAACCAGTAGTTGACCACAAGTTTGAACAGAAAGTGAAATGGCCTATCCTCAAGACAAGAAAACACTGTCTTGTAGACACCAGACATTCGAGCTCAAATTCCTAGAAAAACACTGACTCTTGAATGTAGCCCGTATCAGACTTTACAGTCAATTCTGTCCCTCCAAATAAGCGGAATGGGAACTGGGCCATTTCCCCGCCTTCCTCCTCATTGCTCTCATCCTCCATAAAGCTATTTCTTTCCCCTCAAACTCATCTATCTCTTTGGTATTACTGTTCATGTCAGTCTTCCAAACCTGAGTTTGATAAAGAAAGAAAAATGGAAATAGAGAAGCATTTAAGAACTAAAAATTAGAGTTGGCATAAGCTGGTAGTGTGATTAAAAGTCCCCATCTTTTTCTTCCACCTCTTCTAGACTACTGGCTCTGCTCAGACATACAAGGGAAGTTTGACCTGGGCTCCTACACAGCAGAAATCATATGACATACAAAGATATAAGCCCCCACCCCCACCCCCACCCCACCCCACACACAGCCTGAAGCATGGGAATTATAAGATAATTTAAACCCTGAACCTTTGGTGAAATATTCCAAGAGAATGCTACTGGGAAACCCAAGGCTTCACAGCTACACTCTGCAAAGACCTGTGGGTCGATTCTAGTCAGAGTATGGGAAGGGTGCCTTCCACAGCTAGAATGAGCACTTCTGTAAACTTGGAAGAGAGAGGACAGCTCTCAGCCTGCATCCTGATTGTGCATTCTAGCTACTCTGAGTGAGGATCCCTAATTGATTTGTAGTGAGCTTTAAATTTGGGTTTCTACCTATCTTAGAAGGGAATCTAATAAATTATATTTCCCCCATATCTGATTTCAAGTTCAGTTGTCAAGAAAATTTGAGTAGCACATGCTTAGAAACTACTGGTGTAAATACTTTGTAGTACACTGGTGAGCTGGAGACGCTTCCTTCACACTGTCTGGGTGACAGTGACAGCCAGGCCATTCTATCCTGAGAACTTGAGCAAGTCTCTCAGCTTTCCTAACTCTTTTTCTTTATAAAATGGGAGGTAATCATGGAGCTTACTTGCCAGGCTTATTTCAAGGAAAGCTGGTTGTATTAACAGACTTAGGAAAATCTTCAACTGGACTTCTGTGCTGAGTACTTTTAACAGTAATGCCTACCAACTTCTGTCTCCAAAAGTGTGTTTCAAAAGGACAGAGTTAATCTCACAAGGAAGGAGGGAATTAAGATCCCTGCCATCTTGCCTTAGCCAATGTGAGAAATCCCCTAAAGGTGCTAAATGTTGGATTTTTGTTATCTGAAATGTATAGAGGAATTCCTAGGTAATTTAGCCAGTTGAAAGGAGGATGAATAAAAAGCTGTAAATTACACAAAAACCTATTACTTCACTGTCTCTAAGATCAGAGCATCCCCTCCCCCAACACTGACTGCAGAACTCCACTCAATGAGGTGCTTGCCTAGGCAAGGAGCCCCAGGAGCTAAGGGCTCGCAGATGCTCTGTTCTCCGTAGGATGTTCAGGACAGTACACTGCTTGGCTCTTCTCTGAGGCTGCTCTTTGCCCTTTGTAGCCCACCCCCTTATACTGCCTCAGACTCCAAACAGCTGACAATACCTTTTCCTCTAATGAAACTTTTTAATTTTCTCTAGAGACTTTCTCACCTAGAGACCTTCACCATCTTCAACAATAGTTTCTACTTCCTTTTCAGTTGCTTTTCTGTCAGCTGTGAGGACCCCACACATGAGTTCTGGTCATTGGAAACTATGTGATGCAGGTCTCCTGTACACTATAAGGACTAATGATTAATGATCTTTGAATATAACCAGCCCAGCAAGTCATCCAGACAGTCAAGTGGTATGGGGCAGACCATAGAGTCAATGTAGCAGGCAGCTACGCCATTCAATGTGGAAGAGACCAAAGAACGAACAGAGAAAGGAATGGAAAATCACCTATACAAAGAGTGAAGTGAGTCATTATCTCATTTATAATTCTATTCAGTAATGATAGAAATCCATGTGATGAGTATAGAAGATTCCAGCTGAGAACATTCTAATTGGACTTGGGTTACTTCTAGCCTTCAGGTATGGCATAGATGGTTTTCCTACAGCTAAATCTGCTTTAATTCTTTGATGTGCTCCTGTTCACAACTCCAATTTGAGGAAAAACAAAGAATCATTTTAGCAAATAAAAATAAATTAATGAGGGGCTGGAAACATTGCTCAGTGGTTAGCACTATCTATTCTTACAGAAGACCCAGGTTTGAATTCCAGCACCCACACGGCAACTAGCAACCATCTATAACTCCAGTTCCAGATGATCTGAATTTTTGTCCTTCTCGGGAATTGCACAACATGGGTGCACTTCCACACATGATTATACATAAAATAAAGCAAAACAAAAACAAACAAAAATTAATGAATAGATAAATAAATAATTCACATGCATGTGTATAAAGGCCCACACAGAGAGGAGAGAGACAGAGACAGAGACACAGAGTGAGAGAGAACCACTATTGTGTGTGAAAGATGCAAATATTCTAAAGGTTTGAACTTGAACTGTGAGCTTTGCGTGCTTATTCACCTGCTCTCCTGGAATATACTGAAAAGGTCATTTATAGAGTCAGGCATAACTCTATAAGTTCAAGGCCAGGCTGGACTCAAGGTAATTTATGCTTAATGTGCCAAACCCCAGGGATGATCACAACAGCTGTTCCAACTGTTGAATATTGACCATTCAGTCACCCACAAGCATTCGTGTGGTCTGCAGAAAAAGAAGCAAACCAAATCCCTTGGAAGCTGCCTCAGTCCAGATATCTTGTCTTTCTTTCACATAACTTTCCAAAAGGACAGAAAAGGTAATGTAAGTCAGTTTCATCCAAACTCAATACTAGGTTAAGCATCTATGTATGTAACTTAGGAAGTGCTGGAAAATTCCAATTCATAGCTCAAAACCTTCTCCAGACTGTAGTTAAGGCTTTACTTTCAAGACCTCACGCATGTCATTGAGCTAGCACTTTGTTGGTAAAACATTGATTTCTGGTCATCATTTCGCAACAGAAGAAGGCAGGGAGCTCTGGAAGCCCTTGGAAGTCCCTCTAAGGGACAAAGGGTTTGAGCCTTAGATATAAGCTCATAAGTCAGGCATGGGCACAATGAAATCGTATAAGAAATCCACAGGCCTAGATGACTCAGAATGCATCCCTATGGGCTATCCTTAGTCCTGAGTCCTCTCTAATCCTGTGTGCCCTCACTCAGTACACTAAGCCTGCTCTGTTCGTTACCCTTCCATGCCTGTGATGGGCACAAATATGTCCATCGAGTTTTATGTAAGACATATATTTTTTAATGTTTTTCTTGGCTATTTTAGACAAGAGATTATACTCGTCTGCCCCGCCAGATCCACTCCTTCCTGTTTCATTACACCTCTACATTTTCTTTCTTCCATTTGAATAATTTAACAATATGTTCCATTACAAAATTTTTAGTCACCATAGGACTAGATACCTCTAATTGCTCCCTGTTTCTAGAGTAGACAGTGAAAGGAAACCAGAGACATATCTGACACAACAAATAGGAAACCACCAAGTCACCTCCAGCCAAGGACTGTCTTCTTCAGCTAATCAAACATATTTTCTTTCCCTTGCCTTGGAAAATCTTGTGGGCATTTTCACCACCCACATCCCACTGGAGCACTGAACTGCTTGGAGTGTGGTGCCACCTGGTGAGTTGCTGTCTGCTCAAATAAGCTTTTCAAGGTTTGAATGGCCCTAAGTTTAGCTTTTAGCGGTTCCCATGCTAACAATCTTGGTCAGATCTTCTCTGGTCTTTCTCAGTGTTCAGATTTAAGTTTCAAGTTTCTTATTTCTATTGCTGCATAAGACAATGATTTGGGGGCTGGAGAGAGGGCTCAGTGGTTAAGAGCACTGTCGGCTCTTGCAGAGGACCTGGGTTTGGTTTCTAGCACCCACATGGTGGCTCACAACCATCTGTAACTCTAGTTCTGGGGATCTGATGCCCTTATTTGGCATTGCACAACACAGGTGCACTTATATGCATCTAAGCAAAACACACGTACAAATAAAGTAAAAATAAATAAACACCCATGCAGACTCAGGCAGACAAAATCCCAGCATAGAACTAGGGAAATGGACAGCAGACTCCAACCTTAGCCGAAGAATTATTGGCAGCTGATTACTGCTGGATGAGAGTTTATCTTTTTTATGGATGTAACTTTGAGTGGACTGGCTGGACCCTGGTGGATGGACTTGCACTGAGGGACGCCTGGATATATTGACTTGATAGGCCTTGGCATGTATGACATATGGCAGGGTGCATGAGGTTCATGGGGGGGGGGCGCTGGGGGCAGGGGTGGATGGGGGAGGAGTTGTAAAGATGATTGGGATGTTTAGTAAATATGCACAAAAATTCAATAAAAAACATACAAATTTTTTTAATGAAGCCACAACTCAACAACAGAGCCCACATTTTGCCCTCTGTATTTCTTACTTTTCCTTTGATTTATTCCTTTACTGTCCAACGAAGAAGAAGCACATCAGGAAAGCTTAGATTTGCTGCATTTTTGAAGGGCTTTTGTGCTTGAGGTTGTCTTTGTATGCATGTCACCTTTTTAATTCGGTGAAATACCAGCAGACTATTACTCTGTTACACTTTCCTTCAGTACTCTGGAGACACAGTTCCCTTATCTCACCTTTACATAGTTCTGTGAAATATTTTGTTGCCAGATGGATATTTTCTTCGTATAAGTAATTTTTTTCTCTGCCAGATGCTCGAGTATTTCTCTTTAATTTCAGTTTTCCATAATTTAACAAGAATATATTCCAATGTCAAACATATTGAATTAAATTTCCCCAGAATCTTGTTTCTTTCATTTACCAGATTTGATTCTTGCTTTACTTGAAGCATTCCCTTCCCTAATCTTACACAGATTCTCTTTTACATTTTAAAAATTCTGCTCCTTAGAGGCTGAGTGGATGGTGTTCGATGCTTTCTCCGTTGATTTGCTTATAGCTGATTTTGCAATGCTATAATGGTTTTGTTAGCCTTTGCTGTGAATATCAAGATTCTCTTCTATATAAACAAATGTGATATTGTGCTCTGGCTATTGAGGTCATCTTTGTTTATCATTAATTATGTATCTGCAGTGTTTATGTCCTTCTTTTTCTGATTTGAAATCTTTTTGTAAGCTACATGATTTCATCAACCTCTTTTTCATCTCTTCGTAACTGAGCCCATTTTACATAATGCACTGCAGTGCTCCTGCAAAGATTTTCTGATATAGTTTCTTTTTCTTCTTGCGTTGATGGGTTTTCTTTTTTGACGTGTTACTTCTGCATGTTTTCTCTCACTTTCCAAACTGTCTCACACCATTCTTTTCTTTGTGCAGTCATCATATCTATGTATGGATATCCATATTTCTCTGAGATTATCTTCTTTGTTGAATCAATTGTTGTCAGACACCCACTTAGGGTTTATCTTTTCAGAGAAGCTCGAGAAGATGAATATAATGGAAGATTCCTTGATCATAGATCATCTAAACACAGTAGTGCCTCTTTCTTTCTGATGACACTCTACATTCATTTTCTGTCCCCAAAATTTCCAAATGTAACTGTCATCTAAAGAAAGACCATGGGGGCTGGAGAGATGGCTTAGTGGTTAAGAGCACTAAGTAACTCTTGCTGAAGTCCGTAGTTCAGTTTGCAGCACCCATGTTAAGCAGCTCATAACCATCTGTAACTCCAGTTCCACGGGTTATGATACCTAATTCTGGCCTCCCTGGACACCTGCACACACATGCATACACACAAACATTAATTAATCAATTAATTAGTTAATTAGTTAATTAATTAGTTTTTAAAGAAAAACCGGATATATATGGTTAGTTTTCATCATTGATTCATTTGACTGGATTTCAGTCATCTGGGAAACACATATAGGGTATTTCTGGAAAGGTTTAAAGAGGAAGAATCAGCCTGAATGTGGGTAACGTTATCCCGTGGACTGGGGTCTTGGACTGAATAAAAAAGAGCAAATAAACTGAATACCAATGTTCCCTTCTCTCTATATATCCTGTCTGTACATGAAATGTGACCAGCTGCCTTGTGCTCCTGCCTCCATGCCTTTCCTGGCCATGATGTATTGGATCCCTTTAAACTGTAAGGGAAAATAAACCTTTGTTCTTTAAGCTGCTTTTTATCAAGTATTTGGACACTGCAACAAGAAAAGTAACAATACGATATGTTACCTTGACCTAGTGATCTTTTCTATGCGTTTGGAATATATCTTGTAGAGGCAATGGAATGTGGCTCTGTGCTCCTTGATATCACCATGGAGTTAATCGTGGGTTGATTCCTTCTATGTCTCTTCCTGATGGCTTCCTAGACTGTAGACTTGGAGCCCATGATATTCTAGCCCTTCCCACCATTCTCCTCTCTGAATATTTCCCAGTGCAGCTCAAATGATCTTGTTACTGCTTGGTTAGCTCTTCTTTCACAATGCTTAGGAATTCTTCAAAATTTGTGATCCATAAAAAATATACTTTTAAAAAGAAAAGCTGCATTTTTTAAAAAATTATCTTCCCTATCATTTCTAGGGTTTGTACCAGGAAGAAGAGACACCCTGAGTCTTCTGAATTAAAGCTGACAGTCGACCTGCATTTAATTGACTAAAACAGTTCAGAAGAGACGCTCTCCAGTCCTCAATGGCTCCCCAAGTGTTCACTCTGCATCCTTTCAATCTTCTCCATATCAGTGATGGAGCTCAACAAAGATGCTGCAAATCAACATGTAAAGTAATGCTGTTTTCACTCAGCTCTTTCTCTGGCAATTTCCCAAATGTTTTCAGCATTTTACTTTGAATCCCAGCTTTATTAATATAGAATTAAGGTATGTTCATTCTAGAACACCTAAATGGAATTTAGTTACAATATATTGCTATTCACAAGGCTCCAAAGAAACTTAATTCATTCTAATGAGTTGGTAGTTACTAATTCCAATGTAACATTTAAAAGAGACAAGAAGGATGGTAGGGATGATGGAAGAAAGCTATCCTGAAGGGGAGGAGGTAGCCAGGCCAAGGATAAATAGCCTGAAACAAGAAACAGCAGTTGAAAATAAATATAAAATAATTTCTTAGTAGAAAACCTGATAGTCTGAATAATAGTCAGTGACAAAGCATGGATAAACTTTTGCATCAGCTTTTCACTTTCTTCCTTAGACATTTAGTATAAATTATGGGTTAAGAGCCAATGAGGGTTTGATATGCTGTGACTAAACCCCAACTCATTCTCTCTGGGTTTGAGTAACAGATATTTAGATCTTATGTCAATGATGAGGAAGAGAGAAGTTACAAGTTAGAATGAGAAGAAGTTCAACAGACCTTGTAGCTTTAGGGAAAGTTTCATCAACATCAGGAACAGAGAAAGTTGGGAACACTGACAATATTAGAAAAATTGGTGGGTTTTAAAGGGGAACAGCCATGTTAAGGGCAGACACAGATCTACCCTTAACATGGTTAATTTATAGCCATACAACTGAGAGGTAGGCACATATATGCACAGTGCCATCTCAGGTGTGCCACACCACAAAGGAGTTAGTCTTCTGGTCTACACCCTGCATTTTCACTCAACTCATAGATTAACTGTCTAGGTATCAGGTTACCAAATCCTTTCTAAGTAGATTAAGCAAGCAGAACATGTTTCATGTTACCTGATAGTTAAGAACTATGCTTGGCTTCACTGAGGTCTTTCCAATCTTCCTCCTTCCCTTCCATTTTTATTGACAGCATTTTGTTGGTGGTGGTACTGGAAGGTTTTTGTTTGTTGATTCTGTTTTGGTCCAAGATCCCAGTAGTAGATGTTGATAAATATCCTATGTACATCTAGCCTCATATTCAAACATAAAAGTTCCTCAATAAAGTTTCATTGATATCCTTTGGTCACATACCAGTCATAGGCAACCACTGGTCCCAGATCAAAAGCATTTGAAATTGTCCTTCATACTTCATGTAAAAATCTGGAGAGCTCTGTATACACAATCTATTTTTATAAAATGGCTAGAAGTATGGTTTTGATGATGTTCTTTGTCACTGAAGCTCTCCATGTGTGCATGCTATCTCCTTTGCTTTAGTTTAATGCAGCACATTTTTAACAACCACAGAGCTACATCTTTTGTTTACTCAATTCACTACCTATATCATTCCAATGTCCTTTGAAACACATTTAGAAATTGAGCCAGTTCTGAAATAATAGCAAATACTTGGTGACTCTTCAGAAAAATGGTTTACTGAATACATCAATCATTAAATCAATGATATTCATGAATGAATATCAAACTTTGAATGAGAAATTGTGTGTAAGGTAAGATCCTGTTAAATGGGGAAATTGAGTTAGTCGGGTGCTATGAATGGCATGTAGTTTATTCCATATCTCTCTTAATTTTATCAGGAAGTATTCAGAAACTTATTGTAATTGGCAATAAATGGAACTTCTTTTGCACTGATCACCAAGAAAACTACATCTAAACCTACATCTTACATTTTGATTCATTGAAGCTAGATTTACAATTTTTGACACTTGAAAAATAGGAGAAATGATTATACATTCCTTATGGGTTCACTGATATTTTATAGTGAAATGTGTAAGTAAAAGCAATTCATAAAGTGGATTAAAAGAATTTTTATGTATTTATATATTTAAAATACATTATAACCATAGCTAGCCTACACCAGAAAATCCAAATGCAAAAGTGGTGATTTTTCGTTTTGTTTTCCTTACCTTAAGGAACCATAGACATTGAAGCATATTCTGAAAAACCTGCTTTTGAAAACTCCAGGGGGAAAATGGACATGGAAATATTAACTCAAATTCTTCAACAGCAGCTCCCAGGCATTCCATTCAGAAACTTTGGTCTACATTGTGAAGAAGGCATAGATCCAGGCTTACAGACCATTTTGTATCAACTTGTGACCACAAAATGGGGTGGGTGGTGTTTCCTGGTGAAGTTCTGACCACAATGGATTCTGAGCCCAGAATGTTGGAAAGATGGGTCTATGTGCATCTGACCAATTAATATAGCAGTGTCCCAATTCACTGTGCACTGGTGACCATCAATGGCAGAAACTACAATGCAGAAGCAGAACGTGGACCCTCCTGCCAGATGCAGGAGCCTCTGGAATTAATTCTGATAAGCATCAGCCTCAGGAGACATCCATCTTCCACTTAAAAAATAGAATGCAACTTCGTACCTGGACCAAATTAGAAGAGAGCAATGCATTCCAAACCAAGAATTTATTGATTCTGGCTTCCTCCAGAAGAAGAAATAGAAAAAAGCTCTATCATTTTACCTTGGACTATTGAAGATTTCTAGGCTGTGAAGACATATCTTCAGGTGGCCTACTTAATGCTGATGAACACATCATTTTGTTCCTTGCAGAGTCCATAAGGAGTTCGCTGTCTAGGGGGCTCTACCCTTCCCTATAGGAGATTTAGCAATAAGGACAGAGGAGATCTGGTAGAGCTTAAGGCTCTGAATAAGGAAGAAATAGCACTACTTAACAGTATTTGGTGCTCCTTTGGAAAGAAATTTTGTACCCAAGTTTGATGCTCAGTATTTCACTCTTTAGAATACTATGCAGAAAAATAGTCATTAATGTAACTACAGGTTTTTAATTTTTTATTCTAAAATTTCAAAAATGTGAAAAATACATATATGTGTATTATGCTGTCTTTAATTTGATAATATTCAGATTTAGAATTTTCTACTTCCATGAATAAATACTTCGTGAATGAAATTAATAGTTATTGTATATTATGGAACACATACCTTGTGGAAAACATGGTGTCTAAAATGTCTATTAAAACATAGTTGGCTAGGGGTTGGAGAGATGGCTCAGCAACTAAGAGCACTGGCTGTTCTTTCAGAGGACCCAGGTTCGATTCCCAGCACCCACACAGTAGCTGACAACTGCCCATAACTCTAGTTCCAGGGGCTCTGACTCCCTCTTCTTCTGCCCTCTGTAAGCCTTGCACATGGGTGCACTTACACACATGCAAGCAAGACACTCATACACATAAAATAAAAATAATAAATTAAATATTTTTTAAATTGCTGGCTAATATAATGCCAATCGAAGCTCTTATTTGTGGAGATTTAGTATATTAGGAGACTAGGTGATGCTTCTAAGATAGACTCTTATTCCCATTCTGTTAGCTCTTTCCACATTTTGTTGGTAAAATCATACAACGCTCAGTTCATATCCTATGGATAATGGAGAAATTGTTTGATAAGTCTGTAGCTAGGCTTCCCCAGAGGTAAAATGTAGGATAATATTTGTATCATTCAATCCTAAGTCTGTAGAAACTTTCCAACAAATAATTATGTGGGTGAATAATAACGTCAACATTTTAGGTACTAGATGAGAATTAGGAGTTCTCCATCAATCTTACCTGATAGCCCCTCTGATCTGGTCTGGGTCCTACTGTCATTTTCCAGTTTCATCTTTGATGAACTGTTAGTATCAGACACCCAAGACTTAGTAGTATGGCCTGTATTTACCTATAACTCAGAATTTTGGTTTGTGGATGGAAGGATAGGGGCTAGAGCTTAAAAGAAAGCCTCACTCTGAGAGTCCTATCCTTTTTTATTTGTGATCATCAAAATAGGCTGGAGAGGAGTAGAGGCTGGAATTTTCATTAAGAGAATATATTAGGTTTCAACTTGTATATTTCATGTAGTGGACATTTCTTGGGAGCTAATGGGGAGATGGATAGCCTAGGGAAAGGTAGATAGAGACTTGTCTCAAGTGGGAAGGATGAAATACATGCTTCTGTTAATGACACTTTGTAGCCTTCCTTCCTTTACCTTATCAGCTGATTTACCTGTGCTGCTTTCTTTGACATATCCGGTTACTACTCGAAATCTTGAGAAGAAGAGATCTCACATTCTGTCCAAGACCATGCCAGTGGCAAACAAACAAACAACCGCCAAACCAACCAAAACATGGCTCATAGGGAACTATACAGCTTTGTAACAATTCATCAGTGAAGTTGCTCTGTGCCTTGAATACCTGTCACCTAGTGCAATTGTTTGTCCTTAAATACATTTACCACATCAGTGGATGTGAGGTCATGGATATGTTGAAACAGGCTCAGAGACAGAATATTAAATTATCAGATTGAAAAAGTCAGCATTAATATACATGGTTAATTTTAAATGAAATCTAAATAATTAAAAGAGGATTTTTATTTAATAATCACATGATTAGAAGAAGCATTTCATTACAGCTTTAACATATTCAGTAACAATTTCCAGAGCAAGGATCTCTTTCAAAAGTGGCTGTAAATTTTTAGGTTCACAGATGAGTTAATACAGTATACAATATTGAACTCAGAATAAACCCTGCAAGACATAAAACTGAGTTTTTACCCTTTAAAGAATATCTGCATTTCATTTTAAAATATGCTGTTTCCTACATTTTTAATGCTACTTATGCTTAGATGTTTGCACATGTGTCTTTAATCTCTATGTATCTGATTTTTACTAGTCACAGTCGGTTACATTTGGATCCTTGACACCTGAGTATAGATATAAATTCATCAGGTAGATTTCAATGGTAATGTTTATCACTTCTACTAATTAACATGAAGTAAATTTTTATGCTTCCTCCTCAATTATGTATTTTTTAAATTTGTTGATTTTTTTTGTGTGTATATCATACAGAACATCCCACACAATCTTATTCATCTATGTACACACTTCCTAAATGGCACCCTCCCACAGCCTCCCCCCCCCCACACACACTGGAGCCCATATACTCTGTCATCCACATTACTGTCCACTGTGTTGTCAGCGCCCACAGCCATTCCCCAGTGCTTGTCCGTCTGCTGAATCTAGTCAGCCTATCTAGAGAGCCTTGTTTTAGAAAGAACAGCTGTTCCTCATCTAGCAGCAATCAATTGTCAATATTCCTTTAGATAAGATTGGAGTCTGGTGTTCATTTTCCCAGTTTTATGCTGTGTTACTGTCTGGGTGTCTTTTGGGCCACCCTGGTCAATAACTCAAAGGAAGGTATCTCCTGTCTGGCATTGTTTCTTGTTATGTAGCATTTAGCTATACATATGGACTCTTAAAATACTATACTGTCCCATTAATCTTTGGTTATTCTTTCCTTTTGGGTGTTTAAGACCCTACAATTGGCCCAGATAAACCAATTTATTTTTACTTTTAATGTCCTTTGAGGATCTGTTGCTCACGGGTAACATGGTCATGGGAAGAGCCCCTGGCTACATTCTTTTACCAGTTCTGTGTATGTGAAGATAAGTCAAAGGTCCTGATCGACCATGGCTGGCTTCACTTGGGAGCATGGAGGAAATGTTTCCACTGTGTTGACTGGACACTGGATGAGGTCCATCTGGTGTGGTCTCCACAGCCTCCTTTCTCAAGAGGACAGGTGACTCACCACAGGTACAGGACATTTTCAGAGATGCTCATAGTCCCCTGGAACTTAGTGGACCTAGGAGGGAAAGGAGCAAAAAATGTGCTTTATATCCCTCTGTGCAAATTAGCACAGGCCTCACAGTATGACTGTTTAACAGCCAAGAAGGTTAGTTCCACCAGTCTGGTACTGTTTAATTACCATGTTCCATGTAGATAAAGCTTGTCAAACACTCTCAGATAAACTTGCCTAGACCTATATTACATTCTTTGATCTGGTTGTATGTATAATTTATCAGTGGGTTGTTGGACTAATATGGTTATCTCTTATTTTTTAAAACTAGCTAGGCATTATTTATCTCTCTCATTGTCTAACCCTTCCACCATGGTTTCCCCATTTACGGTGCCCCCGTTTTTCCCATTTCTCCTTTAATAATATCTTTCTCCAGTGGTCCTACCTCTCTTGAGCTCCTTCTTTCCCTTTATCCCCTAAGTTCCTTGTATAACCTTCCCTCTCCTCTCCCCTTAAAATAACCTCAGTCTTATCCATATCTCCCTTATTAATGCCTGTTTCCTACTGTTCTTGTCTTTCAGGTTCCTTCTTTTCCTTTACCTCCCTGGTACCTTTTCATTATCCTGGTTCCTGTAGTTATGTCTGGATACATACTCACTTATAAGGATTTGGTGCTAGGAGCCACATATGAAGAAGAACATACGTCTTTTTTTTTCTGAGTGTGTATTACTTCACTTAGTATAAGAATTTCTAGTTCATCCATGTACCTGCAAATTTCATGATTTCATCTTTCTTTACTGCTGAGTACTCCATCCTATAAATGAACCACACTTTCATTAAATACTCATCAATTGAGGGACAATTAGGTTGCTTCCATCTCTTGGCTATTGTGAAAAAAGCAGCAACAAACATGGATGTACAAGTGTCTCTGCAATAGGATGAGTTTTTAGGGTTTATGCCAAGGAGTGGTATAAATGGGTTAAATGCTAGGTTCATTTGTAGTTTTTAGAGTTCTCCACACTGCTTTCCATAGGAGTTGAACAAGTTTGCAGCCCCACCAGCAGTGGATGAGTGTTCCCCTTTCCCCACATCCTCTCCAACATTTGGTATCATTTGTTATCTTGATCTTAGCCAGTCTGACTGGGGTAAGATGAAATTTTAAAGTGGTTTTAATTTGCATTTCCCTAATTATTAGTGATGTTGAACATCTTTTAAGATGTTTCATAGCCATCTTTACTTCTTCGAGAACTCTCTGTTCAACTCCTTAGCCTATCTTTTAATTGGGTTGCTTCTTGTCTTGATTCTCTATTTTTTGTGTTTGTTATATATTCTGGATATTAAACCTCTGTGTCGGATGTGTCGCTGGTAAATCCATTCTGTGGGTTTTCTCTTCAATTCCTTGGCTGCTTCTTTTGATGTACAGAAGCTTTTTAGTTTAATGAGGTCCCATTTGTTGATTCTTGATCTTGTTTCCTGAGCAACTGATGTCCGGTTTAGAAAATCCTTTCCTACACCTATGTCTTGTAGGTTTTTGCCAACGTTTTCTTCTAACAGTATCAGAGTTTCAGGCTTTAAGCTAAGGTCTTTGATCCATTTGGAATTGACTTTTGTGCAAGGTGAAAGACAGGGGTTTACTTTCGTCCTTCTAGAGGTAGAGATCCAGTTTTGCCAGCACCATTTGCTGAACATGCTGTCTTTCCTCCAGTGAATGTTCTTGGCCCCTTTGTTAAATATCAGGTGGCTGAAATTGCATGTACTCATATTTGGGTCTTCATTTGTGTTCCTTTGATCTATGTGTCTATTTTTGTGCTAGTACCATGTTGTTTTTATGACTATAGCTCTGTAATACAGACATATCTGTTATAGTAATCCCCCCAGCATTGCTCTAAGTGCTCAGGGTTGCTTTGGCTATCCAAGGACTTTTGTGCCTCCATATGAATCTTAGGATGCTTTTTTCCAATTCTGTGAAAACTGTCATTGGGATTTTGATTGGCATTGCATTGAATCTATAAATGGCTTTTTGGTAGGATGGTCATTTTAAAAAATATTGGTTCTTCTGATCCATGAGCATGGGAGGTCTGTCCATCTTCTGATGTCTTCCTCAATCTCTTTCTTTAAAGACTTAAAATTTTCATTGTAGAGGTCTTTAATGTATTTGGTCAGGTTCATTCTGAGATTTTTTTTTGAAGCTATTGTGAAGGGGAGTGTTTCCATGTGCTCTTTCTCTGATTGCTTGTTATTGGTATGTAGAAAGGCTATAGGCTTTTGTAGATTAATTTTGGAACCTGCCACTTTATTGAACATGTTAATCATTTCTAGGAGCTTTCTGGTGGAATTTTGGGGCTCTCTTAGATATAATATCATATTACCTACAAAAAGGGATAATTTGATCTCTTCTTTTCCAGTTATTACTCCTTTAATTTCCTTCCCTTGTCTTATTCCTCTTGCAAGAGTTTGAAGCACTGTGTTATAGAGGAGTGGAAACAGTGGAGAGCCTCGTCTGGTTCCTGATTTCAATGGGAAAGCTTCTAGTTTTTCTCCATTTAGAATGATTTTTGCTGTGGGTCCGTTATATATGGCTTTAATTATGTTGAGGTATGTTCCCTCCAGTCTAAGTCCCTCTAGGACTTTGAACATAAATGCATGTTGAATTTTGCCAAAGGTCTTCTCTGCATCTATTGAGATGACCAAGTGGTTCTTGTCTTTGAGCCCTTTATATAATTTATGAGCTATATTGACTTACATATATTGAACCATCCCTGCATCTCTGAAATAAAGCCCACTTGATCATGGTGGATGATCGTTTTGGTGTGTGTCTGTATGTGGTTTGCACGTGTTTTATTGAGAATTTTTGGATCTATGTTCATTAAGGATATGGGTCTATAATTTTCTTTTTAGTTGTATCTTTACCTGGCTTTGGCATTAGAGTGATGCTGACTTCATAGAAGGAATTTGGAAGTTCTCCCTCCATTTTTATCCTTTTGAATATATTAAGGAGAATTGGACGTAGATCCAATATCTGGTAGAATTCTTCTGTAAATCCATCTGATCCTGAGCTTTTTTTAGTCAGGAGGTTTTGAATTACTGTCTCAATTTCATTAGGTGTTATGGGTCTGTTTAATCTGCTAATCTCTTCTTGGTTTATTTTTAGTGGGTCCCATGCTTTTAAAGATACCCATCCATTTCTTTTAGGTTTTCAAATTTAGTAGCATATAGGTTTTTTTATTCAGTGTCCAATCACAAAGATTTATTGTTATATCACAATAGTCCATTGTCATATTACAATGCGTCATTTTTATCTCAATGGCCCATCTCGCATCATAATGCTCCATTGTCTCTTCACGTAGTCCATCTTTACATCACAATTTTCCACTGTCACACACAATAATCCACTGTCAAATCACCATCTTTCATTGTTTCATCACAGTTCTCCATGGTCTTATCACTGTGCTCTATTATATCCCAACCACCCATTGTCCCACACAGCACTTCATTCTTACATCATAATGGGTCATTATTGCTTCACAGTGAGCACTGCCTTTTCATAATGCCCCATTTTTAAATGACCATAATCCAATTTCTCATAACAATGCTCCATTGTTGCATCACAATGACCCATCATTCTACCATAATGCTCTATTGTTACATCAAAATGCCCTAATGTCCCAGAATAAGGCACCATTTTTATATTACAATGATCCACTGTCTCATCATAATGCTTGCCCTATATCACAATAATCTATTTTTATATCACAATGGCTACCCTCACATCACAATAGTTCACTCTCTCATCACAATACTCAATTGTTCCATCAAAATTTTACACTGTCTCATCACATTACTCCATTATTGTATTACAATTGTCCATTATCCAATCCAAATGCTCCAATTTTTTTCATCAAAATTTTCTATTGTCCCATCACAATACCTGTTTCTTCACTATTTTTTAACTTTTAAATAAAGTTTGAGAATTTCATGCATGCATATAAGGTATTTTGATCAAATCCATGCCCACTCCCTCCCCTCCAACATTCCCCCCTCTGAAGAGGTAACCCTAAAATCTTTTAAGGGTTAGATACAAGCTCCCAAATACTCTTGACATTTTTGGCCTTTGAAACAGAGTATGTTGCTAACAGGCCCAAGGACATTTTGACTTTTAGCCAAGACACTGGCTACATTTCTTTGGGGTCTTTTTACCCTAACTGCCTAGCCAATTCCTGCCTCTTATTCTTATCATGCCATCCTCTGAAGGGGTTACCCAAATTGCCAATAGGGAATAGGGACTCAGACTGCTCTGGCTTCTTCCATGCTGAACAGGGACACGAGGTAAGGCAACTGGAGTACCCCTTCAGTGGGTCTATCTAAAAGACTCCCAAATTGCATAACTCTTGTCTCTAAGGGGACAAGAAAGTCCTAGAATCATGAATAGGAGATGTGAAGGAGAAGTAAAGGCAAGAGTAATTAGCATTACAAGTTCTAGACAGGGAACTAGAAAAAAAGAATAGGGCAATTTTTAAGTGTTCATATGAGAATCCATTGGCATTTCTTGACAAGGACTTCCAAAAGCATCCCTCTATTGGGATCTTCCTCATTTTTCTTTTGCCTTCCAAGGCTGGACTAGTTGGCTGGGAAGAGTGGCAGGATATTCAGGTGA
>NW_008350535.1:2727811-2765528 GCF_000622305.1 Nannospalax galili
ATTATTTAAATACAAAAAGATTGAAATAATTCCATGCATTCCATGCATTGTGGTCTGATAGAATGCATGGAATTATTTCAATCTTTTTGTATTTGTTGAGGTTTGTTTTGTGCCCCAGTATATGGTCAATTTTAGAGAAGGTTCCATGGGGCACTGAATAGAAAGTATGTCCTTTGGTGCATGGGTGGACTATTCGGTAGTTGTCCTTTTGGTCCATTTGATATATGGTATCATTTAATTCAGATGTTTCTCTATTAATTCTCTGTCCTGTTGACATATCTAATGGTGACAATGGAGCATTGAAGTCACCTAATATTAATGAGTTGGGATTAATCTGGGTCTTCAAGTCCTGTAGTACTGTTTTTATAAAGTTGGATGCACCAGAGTTTGGTGAATAATATATGATTGTAATATCTTCTTGATTTATTGTCCCTTTGATCAGAATGAAATGGCCCTCTTTGTCTGTTCTGATTAGTTTTAGTTTAAAGTCTATTTTGTCAGATATTAGAATTGCAATGCCTGCTTTTTTCTTAGTACCATTCACTTTGTATATTTTTTTCCTATCCTTTCACCTTAAGGTAGTGGCTTTCCTTCAAAGTGAGATGAGTTTCTTGCAGACAAAAACAAGAGATGAGTTTTGTTTCTTAATCCATTCAACTACTCTGTATCTTTTGACTGGGGAGTTCAGTCCATTGATATTTAAAGTTATTAATGAAAGATGTGCATTGAATCCTGTCATCTTTATTTCTGGTCACATTCTTGGTGTAGCTGTGCATTTCCACAGTTATTCCTTCACTGACTTTCTTTCCATCACCCTTTGTGTATAGTAGTTCCTTTCTTCAGCTCTTTGTATTGCTTTACGAACTCTCTGAAGGGCTGGTTTTGTGGACATGAATTCTCTCAGTATATTTATGTCATGAAAGATTTTTCTTTCTCCTTCAACTATGATAGACATTTTGACTGGATAAAGTAATCTGGGCTGGCGTCTGTGGTCTTTTAGAACTGGGAATACTTTGGTCCAGGCTCTTCTGGCTTTCATAGTTTGCACTGAAAAGTCAGCTGTAATTCTGATGGATTTTCCTTTATATGTGACTTGTTGTTTTTCTTTTGCAGATTTCAGTATTGTCTCTTTGTTCTGAAAGTTTAGTGTTTTTACTATGATGTGTTGTGGAATGTTTCTTTTCTGGTCCTGTCTGTTTGGTGTTCTATATGCTTCTTGTGTTTGTATGAGCATGTCTTTCTTTAATTTGGGGAAATTTTCTTCTACAATCCTGTTGAAGATCTGTTCTACACCATTGTCTTGAGCTTTTTCTCCTTCCTGGATGTCTATAATTCATAAGTTTGATTTTTTTATGGTGTTACACAATTCTTTCATATTCCATTCTTGTGTTTTCTTAAATTTTTCTTTTTCTTTTTTTTGGTCTTTTCTAGACAGGGTCTCCGTGTAGCCCCAGCTGTCCTGCAAACTCACTATATCAACCAGGCTGGCCTTGAACTCACAGAGATCCACCTGCCTTTGTCTCCCAAGTGCTGGGATTAAAGGCTTGCACCACCATGCCTGGCCCTTAAATTTTTCATAATCTTTGCTTGAGTGGTCTGATTCATCCACTTTATCTTCCAGTCTTGATATTCAGTTTTCCATTTCATTCATCCTAACGGTGAGGATTTTTCCTGTTGTTTCTAATTGGCTTACTGAGTATTTCACTTCCTTCTTCATTTCAGCCTGAGTACTCTTCAATATTTCTCTTTTCTGATTTCATTCAGAAGTTTATTCCTATCTTCCTTCAGATTTTTTATGTCTTTGTGTATTCTTTAAATTCACTGAATTCCTTTATCATGTTTATAATTGTTCTTTTTAAATCAGCGTCCTGATTTAAATCAGTGTCCTGTCTAGGGGCTTCTTCTTGGAGAACTCTTCTACAGATCTGGTGGAGTTTGATGGGGACATAGTGTTTTGGCTTTCTGTTTTATTATTCTTTCATTGTGATTTTGGCATGTGAAATGTTTTTGTTGTTTATGATTCTGATTTGAGAATTAAGTTGAAGTATGCTTCTGTTTGTATTACCCATTTGTAAACTTCATGTGGTTTTGTGGTTTACTTGTTGGGCATGAAAAGTTGGTTGGTCTAGGCTTCAGGTTCTCTCTTTGATTTTATATTAGAGTGGCCTAATTGCTTTTGTCTTCAGGAGTTCCCACAGAGGCCCAAGTGAGATGAGGTACAGATGCTATCAGGCTTTCTCCTAAGGTCTGGATCCCTCCAGGAAAGATGCTGACCTCAGGAATTTGGGGGCTGGGCTGGCCTGGGAGTAGGGCCCAGGAAAGATGCTGATCTAGGGCAGCTGGTGGCTGTGCCACCCAGAGATGCAAAGGGAGGTAAGGATGTGAAGAGGCCCTGAGGGCTCCTGCAGGGAGGAGCAGGTTTGGTGGTCTGGATTCAAAGGATCAGGAAGCAGTGGTGGCTCTGACACAAGAGGTTAGCCCCAGTGTCTGGGGTGCCAAGACAAGAAATGGGCCAGTCTCCAGGCTAAGAAGTGAAATGCCGTGAGGGAGCGGGAGGGTGAAAGAGGCTGGGAGCGTCAAAGTATGGTGGGTGCACTGGACTTACCCAGGAAAGGTGCTGGCACCAGAACACTGGAGGCTGTGCAGCCCAGGAAGCAAAGGGAGGTGAGGGCAGGACAAGGCCCAGATGGTTCCTGGGGACCACAGGGAGAAACTGGGTTGGTCTGGGTGCAAAGGATCAGGAAGCAGTGGTGGCTCTGGGCTGAGAGGTTAGCCCCAGTGTCTGGGGTGCCAAGGCAAGAAATGGGCCTGTATCCAGACTAGGAGGAGAGACACCAGGAGGTTGAAAGAGGCTGGGGGAGTCAAGGCACTGTGAGCACACTGGACTTACCCAGGAAAGGTGCTGGCCCCAGGACACTGGGGACTATGCAGCCCAGAGAGCAGAGGGAGAGGAGGGTGGGACCAGGCCCAGGGGGCTCCTGGGGACTGCAGGAAGGAAATGGGCTGGCCTGGATGCAAAGGATCAGGAAGAAGTGGTGGCTCTCTAAAAGAGGATTTTGACAAGCTGGCCAGAGACTTTAAGGTGCCTCTCTAGTCTTCTGGCTTGTCCAAACATTATTTCTCCATCTGATGGAAATTAGGAATTGTTCTGTCCTGTCAGGACCTTAAGATGAACAAGGCAGAAACCAGAACCCTAGATGTGTCTGGAAAGAGTAGAATGATAAATGCATAGTTTGATTTCTTCAATTCTCACGGAAAGTCAGTGTGGATAGTTCTTTCCCACTCTATCACACTAAGCCAAGGCGAGGGTCTGTACCAATCCCTGTTCTCATGTTCAGGATGCACCCACTGATCCTGGGGCAAGGACACTAGACATCGCTCATTATAAATTTACACCTCTGACTCCATTGATTCCCAGAACAAGGGCATTAAAGAGACCATTCCTAGGGTGGGTGATGAAACAATGGCACGTATTAAACTCTAGTCATGCACTCTATTCAATGAAAGGGAACAGAGAAAAGCATGTTCATTCAAAGAACATTCTATCAAACATGTTGCATTTATACAATAACTGATACATAGATGGAAAGGAATGGCATACCCATGGTACACAATGGGTGAATGTTAAAACATTATATGACCTGAAAAAACTAAACACAAGACAGCATTTGATTCCATCTGGATGAAATATGTAGAGAAGCTACAACTACATGAGGTCAATTAAGTTTGTGTTTTCAAGAGACTGAAAGTAGGAGAAGGAAGTTTTTTTCTGTGGAGATGGAAATGTTCTAGAATTGAGTTATTGTGATGGTTGCAACTAAAAATCATTAGACCCTTAACACAAGTGATACATGTATTAAAATGACTTTGTACACTGACAAACAACTGTGAACTCTAGTTAAAGCTGAAAACAACAGTCCCTTGATCTACCTGCTAGACCATCATCATGGACCTAATTAAAGATTCTTTTCTGAACAAAGAACAGAAGAACATGCTTTAATCTACAAAATGTCATCAAGAAAGGACCAAAACCCAATTCACACCTGTTCTAGTTTGCTTTCTATTGCTGTGGTAAACACCATGACCAAAAGCAACTTGGGGAGGAAAGGATTTATTTTAGCTTACAGGTTACAGTTCATCATTTAGGGAAGCCAGGGCAGGAGCTCAAGCAGGAACCTGGAGGCAGAAACTGAAGCAGAGACCACAGAAGAACGTTGCCTGTTGCCTTTCTCCCCTGGCTTGCTCAGATACCTCTCTTTTAGAGCCAGGGCCTACCTGCCCAGGAATGGCTGCCCACAGTGGGCTGGGCCCACCTATATTAGTTATCTATCAAGAAAATGCCCCACAGACATGCCCAGAGGACAGCCTGATGGAAGAAATTCCTCAAGTAAGGTTCTCTCTTCCCAGGTATCTAACTTTGTGTCAGGCAGACAAAAACTAACCAGCACAACATCAAAGCCCAAGCTCCCCTTTCTAGCCATAAAGATTCCTGACTTTTTCTGTCTTTAGCCCCCTTCATAAATTCTTCTGTATTAGTTACTTTTGTTGTTGTGATTAAATACCATGGTCAAGCAACCTATAGAAGGAAGAGTTTATTTGGCTTATGGTTCCACAGGAATAGTTGATAATGGTGGCAGAGGTATGACAGGAGGCAGCCAGAGAAAGACCCTAGAGAACACATCTCCATCCATATGTAGGAAGCAGAGACAGAATTGGAAATGGGTCCAGGCTCTCAACCCTCAAAGTCCACCCCAAGCTGTAAACTTCCTCCAGAAAGCCTCAACATCCTAATAGTTTTATAAGCTCTGCAATCAGCATCTCTAATTGGGGACCATGTGTCCAAATATGTGAGCCCACTGGAATATTTTTCATTCAAACCACTTTATCATCTGAGTGATTTCCTTTACATGAACAGCAAATAAGCTCAGTGCCTTTGTGATTTTTTTTAGTATTTGGATTTTATCTTTTCTTCATGGAAAATAAATAAATGCTATATTCCTACATGTGAGTCTGAGATCAATTGCACCACTCAAACATGCCATAAGATCTTCATGCCCTAGTGAACAAAAGCCTGACCAGACAGAAGATGGCAAAACATAGGATTATCTACTTATAGAATGATTATCTGCCATTCACGAAGCAAACTCTAAGTTGGTTTTAAATTCATTCCCATCATCTTTGCAAAAGCTGAGACTTCAGAAGTCAGGATGGTAGATTTAATCTCTTAATCTAAGAAAAAATATCATAGGATCTTACAGTTTCACAAATGTAAGAAAAAGCTCTCTTCCAGGGTCAAGGGATTTCTGCAACACATTTTTCTAAGGATAACAACTTTGAGACCATAATGTGAAAGTGGAAGGCTAGTGGATGAGCTCTAATCCTCTTTTGTGAGAAGAATAAAGATTAAATGTCAATCAATTGATTATTTTCATGAATAATTAGACACCAATACTAGCTTCAGATCTAAGTGATAGTACAATGCCCAATACTCAGCATCAGCCAGAAAGCAATCTGCCTTCAACAGCATTGCTCTGACGATCCCCAGTTACTGGCTATTTTAAACAATAGTCTTATATTACATTTCTAACTGTTTATATTCATCTACTATGATTAAATACTACCACAGTGAATGGTTAAAACAAAAATAAAAAGAAATTTATTATTGCACAGTTCATAAGCCTGGAAGTCCAAGATTTAGACTTGATTTCTCCTGAGGCCTCTCTCCTTGGCTTTCTCACTGTCACCTCACATTGCCACTCTCAATCTGTGTGTTGTCTGTGTCCTAATCTCTTCTTCTAAGGATGTAAATCATATTAGACTGTAGCCCGGAAACACCAACCCATTTTACCTTAGTTAGCTCTTTAAAGGCCTTGCCTTCAAACACCACTACATTTCAAGTAGGATTGATTAGGATTCTAACTCACAGATTTGAGAACACAATTCAGCCCATAGCATTCTGCACTCTGGCCCTCAAACTCCATGACCTTTTCGATGGAAAAATGCAATGATCTCATTCTAAATTTCTCAACAGATCCTAGGATCAAAGCTAAATCCCAAATGTCATCTAAATCTTATCTAAATCAGATATGATTCATCCTGTGGCAAAATTTCACTCCAGTTATAAATTCATAAAACCAGACATCATCTGATTCAATGGTAGAGCACTAGCCATCCCATCCACAAAGGAAGAAATCAGAAGGAAGTAGTCCAAGGAAATCCAAAGGCAATGAAAACTTCACTAGCTTGTAGCTTCAAAAAATGGCTCTCTCTCTGTTCTTTTCCCTGTCCTCTAGAACACAATATAATATCCCATCTTAGGCCACCAAAGCAATGGCCTCATCTCCTCATCCTGGAAGAAAGAAACCACCTCTCTAGACCCAAGGAGGAGACAAGTCTGTTCTCCTAGCCTGTGCCCTTTGGGCTCCTGGTACCAATGGCAGCTGTGCCAGTCTCTGAATCACCTTTGGGACCATTCTTCATTTGACCTGAAGGACAACATATGTCTACAGACATGCGATTCTACGGGTCCATCATATAGAAATCAGACAGACTTGTGTCATTTCATTGTCTTTCCCTTATCTGTTGAACCTGGCAGTAATTCTGTTAAGCTGTTCATTGCATCTGTGAGTCACATTTATTATTCTTTTATTCTATAGTTATCCAGACCCACCCCTATTGTTCTCTAGAGAACACCCTTTCTCATCAGTTTCAATATGGACAGGCTCAGAGCTTTCCAAGTAGTCATGTTTTGGTTCCATTTCACCTAACGATTCCTTTTTCAATTTATAGAATGTCTTCATGTCTCTAAGCAAAAAGAGAAAACAGGTCTTTCCATCACCACTTAATTTCAGACCTCTTTCCAAGTTGATCACCCACAGCATCTCTCTTCAACTAATCACTAGGCTACGATTCAGGCAAGTTCCTTGTTATTACCTCCCCTTCACTGTCTGTGTGTTGTACATATTTCTGTTGACACTCTTAAAGACAGTAGGGTTTTTTTTTTCCTAATATTTACCTCAAAGCTCCCAAAAACTACCCATTACCCACTTCCAAAGACTTTTTCACCTTATTAGATTTCAGTATGACTATTACCTTAGGAAAGACAGAATTCAGTCCATAGCCCTGGATAATATTGATATGGATTCTAGGTATATAACTGTGGAACAATGAAAATACTAGTCTTTATATTCTCTGTGCTACTGTAACTGTCTTACATATATGAACTCACTCAACCCTCACACACAAAAATAAACCATAAAAAAATCAGGAAGGTTTAGGACCTCTGACTTGCAAAATATTAAAATTTAAAAACCTTATGAGGTAAGTGCTAATATAAACCTACAAACGTTGCCAACCCGGAAACTGAATCGCCGAAAGTATAAACCCGTTGACACTGTCACAGTGAGGAAGGACAGAGCTGGGATTGTAAGAGGGGGACTCTGATGGAAATACAACACACCTTCTTTCTCTTTTTGCTGTTCAGGAAGTGTATTGCTCATGCTATAATGAAAAAGCCACCCAAGAAGTCAAGAGATTCCCACCAGTCCACTTAGAGGAAATAAAGTTATATAATGGAAGCCCAGAACACATACACACACACACACACACACACACACACGATGGTCTATAAACATACTGTAGGAAACACCTGCCACAATTAAGTTGCACTTCTGTGCATCTCTGTAGGATCAGTAAAGTCCTAATATGAAAAATATGCCTGGCAAAATGCATGGTGGTCCTCTCATCCTCCACAGCCACCCCAGCTCTTCTTTCAGCTTTTCTTCTCTTAGGTGATACTATAAACTCCCCCAGAGTCAGCAGTGTCTTTTGTTCAATCTTTTCTATGACATTCACCAAGGTAGTTCCCCTTCATAGACTTCACAGAGTCTGCTAGCAGTTTTGTCATTTTTAAGCCAATTGTTCTCAAATGAAGTCAATTTAGTCTCCAAAAGGACATTAGTGACGTATTGAGACATTTTCATTTATCACAATTCGTAAGGAGAAAAGAGTATGATTGGCATTCAGAGAGTGGTTATTAGGGATGCTGGAAAACATCCCCCAAAGCACAGGCATTCTCCCATATGGATGATCAGATTTCAGATTGAAATGTCAATATTATGAACGTTTGAAAACTGTTAGAAAGGAGAATATTCATTTAAAACACAGCAGTGTCAGTGACCCTATAATGAGGAACAAGTTTAGGGAAATAACTTTTACTGTACATCGCTCTACTTCTCCCCGTGCTTTGTAGATAACCATAACCATATGTGAAGATGTGCATGACTAAGTAATGAGTCAGGGTTCCTGTCCAGACAAATACCTTGATTTATTCTTCTCACTAAGTCATTCTTTGGAGGTGATATGACATTTTACAGAATTCAGATTTCCAGCCTTTCTTTCTATATACAATAAGATTTTTATTTATAAAAATATCACTGAACTCTTAAACTCACTAAGGTTAATAGCTTCTTGTTAAAATAATATCTAACTTTGTATAGTTATTTGATATAAAATTAAGCACATAGGTTTAGTGATGGTCCAGGTGATCATTATTTTTAACATGATTATGTTCCAAGGAGAACAAATAATGTAGTCCACTGTAAAATCAATATTAACACTGGAAGCAGTGTGACCTTATCTTTATCCTGTCAGGTGAAACATTAACTCCAGATGACTTGCTAGAAATCCCTTTCCTCACCTGCTCCTGACCTGCGGTCTTACCATCTCACTCTCTTGTGCAACTTAAACAATGGCTTTAACATAAGTGTATTTCAAAGCTTCTAACTTGCCACTTTTGTCACTCTAAGTACCTGACATCCTTACATTTAATACCTAGCCATGTCTTGTCCAAACCCCAGCACTTAATCAACTTGACCCAAGCCTCTCCTAATGATCCTTTCCCAGTGACATCATTTTGTGAGACAGAAACTCGTAGGTGTTTTTAAACTCCTCTTTTTATGCCTCACCTCCTTATCAAAACAAAGTCTACATCCTGAAGATTCAACCACCACAGTGTTTCTGGCATTATGTACTTCCTTCCATTCAAATTTCAGTGTTATCAGCTGGGTTCAAGCCCTGCTTTGCTTGTGACAATGTAAATTCATTCGAGACAACCTAAACAAAAACAGAATTACACTAAAGGGGTTCCCTGCTTCAGCAAAGCAGCTGCCTAAGGAAGACTATCCCCAAGGTCAGGACACAGAGGCTGATGAAATGTCCAAGGAAGGCAGGTTCCATCCCAAGTTGGCAGCAGAACTTGGTAGTATTGCCCACATTTTTATGATTTTGGGGGCATGATAAAAGATGCAAGATTGAGGGGAGGATCTCATGGTGTCTTGCACCAAGATTGCAGAGAGCCACTGAGGCCAGGAAAAGCAGGACTGGACTCCATGCAAGGAGACTCTGAGAGGTGAAGCCAAAGTTGAAATGAAGACCCAAGAAGTTGAAGATGCCAGAACCACAGAACTCCCACTGGGAAAAGCTGTGTGGAAGGAGCAAAGCCAGACCAGGAGAGGGGTTACGTCAGCTACAGGATGCAGAGCTGGAGGGTGGGGGTGCTTGAGTCCTTTGGATGCCAGATGATCCCACCACAAGCCCCATATGCCAGGCATGGAGCCACAGGATTTTGTGTTTTCCGTGCTGGTTTTCAGTCTTGTTTTAGTCAATCATTCGGTGCTATGCCCCAAATTTTCCCTCTCAGAATGAAAAAGTTTACTCTGCCATTGTTGGAAGCATATATTATTTTAATCTTAAAACAAGTCACAATTAAGATTGCTTTGAGTGTCTGAATAGACTATACTTTGCACTTTGAACAGTATTGGGACTGTTAAAGACTATAGGGACATTCAGAGATAGGCTACATGTATTTTACGTTATGAGACGAAATTGGAACTTCAGGGGGCAGGGATGGAAGAGAAAGATTCAAAGTGATGGATATCAAATTGACAAGGTTGGAGTTGTGATGGTTCATCTCCGTGGTCACCTAGATGGGCTTTAAGATCAAAATGGAAACAAATCTGTGAGCATGTCAGTAAGGGATTTTCTAGATTAAGAATGACAAACCAGTTGACATGCCAAGGTGGATGGGGTGAATGTCATGGGGCCCCACCTCAAGATGAAGAGCTACAGTCAGTCAATGAGTGCTGAGGGAGGGAGAGTCAGTTTTCTCTGAGAACTAACTCCCTGACAGGTTATCTAATCCCAAATGGACAGCCCTAAACACAGTTGCACATGAACACCACTAAGTAGACTCAGTGCATTGTATCTGTGTGTGTGTGTGTGTGTGTGTGTGTGCGTGTGTGTGTGTGAACAATAAGAACCAAAGACGAGGACAAGAAATTGAGAGGGAGTGGGGTACATGTGAGGAGTTGATGAGGGATTGGAAGGGATGGAAACAATGCAAAAACAATACTCATGTCTAAAATTCTCAAGAATAAATAATTTTTTATTATTTTTATTTTATGTGTATGAGAGTATTGTCTGCATGTATGTGAGTGCACCCGTGTCATGCATTGCCATGGAAGTCAGAAGATGGCTTCAGATTCCCCTGGAACTGGAGTTAAGGACGGTTCATAGCCGCCATGTAGGTGCTGGGAATTGAACCCAGGTCCTCTGCAAGAGCAGTCAGTGCTCTTAACCTCGGAGCCATTTCTCCAGCCAAAGAATAAATAATTTGATTGAAAAGGAATTCCAGTTTTTTCAATGAAATGTTTGAAAAGAAATCCTTGGTAACAGCAATCTGAGGCCTGCTGATGCAAAATGCAACCCACCTCAAAGGGGATAAGAGATAGTTTATTCTGGAGCTAAATATGAGTGACCATGGCCTGGGAACACAGATATAGGTCAACCAAAATTCCAGGTTCCAACATGGTAATCATTTCATGAAGTTTTTATAGTAACAGAACAAAGAAAGTCATAAATCAAGACACTTTTCAAATACATTGGATGAGACATCAGTGAGGCAGGGAGGATTCTGTTATAGGATTGACAGCATTCTTTGTCCTTTGATTGGTGGAAACTAGGGTCGGTTCATACATGCTGAAGGATTTTCATCTGTCACAAGATGTTAGGTCTGATAAAAGGAGGGCAATAAATGGCTATTAAGGGCCCAAAGATGGCCCAAGGTAATTTGGATCTAGTCCCGAGACATTCCAACCTCTGCACAGCACTGATGTTCTACTCAGTGTATCAGTATTTGCAATTCTTATTTGCAAGTGCAACAACTTCATTTCGAAAACACCCTTGGGCAGATTCTAATTAGAGCAGGGGCAGGTGTAACTTCCAAACTCAATAAAAGCACTTCTCCTACAGACCTTCAAAGTGAGAGGACGGCCTCAGCTCAACTGCCCCTGATTACAGGCCCTAGTAACAGGTAAGTGGAACTCCCTGACTCGCCATATATTTTGAATCTGGGGTTGCATGTTGTCTTAAAAGGAATCTAGCAGACTATATTTTATCCCATATCTTAATTTCAAATTCAATCGTTCAGAGAATTTCAGTGATTCATACTTGGTGTCTAGTACTGTAAATATGTTGTGGTACACTGGTTCATCTGAGAGATGTTTATTACAAACTATCAGAGTATCAGTCACAGCATGTCACATTCTATCAATGAGAATTTAAACAAGTCTCTCAGCTCTGAACTTTTTTCTTCATCTGTAAAATGGGAGCTAATCGTGGAACTTACTTCAAAGACTTGCTGAAAAGGTTTAGTGATTATTTTAAAAGATAAATGCACTCAAGGAGATCCTCAACTGAATTTCCATTTTGGCTACTTTTTACAGTAATGCCCTCTGTCCCCAACAGGGTACATTTCTCAAAAGGACAAGTTAATCCCACAAAAAAGCAAGGTGATGTCAATTCCTGTTCTAATTATAGTTGCTGATCCAATTTATGCAAACCTGATGAGAAGTTATATGTGAGAGTATGACCCAAACTCCAATTCAAACAACACCATTCCTATGGGTAAACAAATTTGGAATGCAATCTCTGGGTATTCGTAGTGGACATGGGTTATACTATTATAATCTTGGTAGTGATGCTATTATCTTTGGACCTTTTGTAATCAACCACTGTCTCAGGTACCCTTGATCACCCACCAAGGTCTGAATGTCAGCAAGAGTGGAGACCTTGAACTCTTCTCTGACCCAATTCAGTCCATAGTATAAATTATTTTAGGATCTCAATTCTTGAGGGTGTAAGGTAATGTGGATAAATAGGCATGGAATCCACATAGCTTCCAGGCAGTGGTATTCATTTAGGACAAGAAATAACAAGAAGGCAGAAATCAGAGCTTTCTTCTGGCATCCTTAGCCTCCAGCAAGGACAAGAGTCAAAACTGGTTACTTTTGGGGTCCCTGCCTTAAAACTGCCTGACCAGATTCTATGTCCTGCCCTTATCAGAAGGAGGCATCATGGGGAAGTTCTCCAGGAGCCATCAACACTGATTAAAAATAAAAACCACTGCTTCACTCCTGATCATACAGTACAGAATTCTCCAGGAGCAAGGTGCCTACTGAGACAGAGTCCCAGGAGCCAAACACCCATAGACTCTGGTTCTGAGCAGGATGCCCACCACAACAAGCTTCCCGGTTCTCCTCTTCTGTAAGCCCTTCCTTTCACTCTTCACACACAAAGTAATTGACTCTGTCCATAAAGGAACTTTTAAGCTACTGTTTCTTCAACCACCTTCAGAGACTTATTTTTCTTTGACCTTCACCATCTCCAGCTGTAGATGCTATCTCCCTTTAGATTTGCTTTCTGGGCTTTCTGGAAGGACCCCACACTTGCTCCCTGCCCACTGGAAGTCTTCACTGAGAGCCATTTCTGAATTGCAGGTCTCCTGAACACTATGGACTATTGGTTAATGATCTTTAGGTATGATCAGCCCAGAAAGTCCTTTTCCATGAATATCTGAAGATAGTGAAAGGGCTGGCTTGTTCAGATTCTAAAGTGTGATGTGAATGCATATTGGTGCAGTGCCATTCAGTGCGAAAGAGAACAAAGCAAACAGAAAAAAGAGAGCAAAGGAGTAGAAAAGAAAGAGTCAAGATACTACGGTCTCTATAATTCTATTCTGAAATAGCACAGAATCTAAAGTAGGCATGGAGGAGTCCAGCTAAGTCTCTCACAATTGGACTAGTGCTGTTGTAGCCTTTTATGATAGTTGATAGGTAAAAAGTAGCCCTATGATGAATAGAGTTGATTAGGAAAAAGCAGAGTTTATTAGCAAAGGAACACATGGGACAGATTCCCTTCCGAGCAGGGAAAATGTCTGCCCCGGGTCATGAGCTGGGGTCTTTTGAAGGGGTAGGCCTCTGCTTCCTGCAGAAGGCAGGAAGATGTATTTTTTTTAAGTTGGGTGGTCGGGGGGAGGGTGGGAGAGCGGGACTGTTAAAACCTGTTCTCTTTAGAGATCAAAGGGGAAGCCTGCTGTGTTGGCCTAACAGTGCAGAAAAGTCTGCTTCTCTTGACTTCAATGACCAAAGTGCTTATCAGCTCAGTTCCCTTTTCTCAGGAGCTTGAGAAGTCCTTGAGACCCTGCTGGTGAGGGGGTGGGGCTATCTAAGCCTTAACAATAGTGTGGCAGGAACAGCCACCCCCAGAACACAGAAAAAGGAATGTGTTGTGGTCTGTGCCTAAGTACAAGTACACAGTTCTGCCTGTCATGACCTGGTCTCACAGAGCACCCAGTCAGGATACACGTGTTACCATATGTGGGAGACAAAGAAACTGAACTGTAAAGGGAAATGAACAGAGGGTATAGCAGGCTGGGTCTTTCTTTGTTCAAGGCTCTGTCTTTTGGATATGAATTCACAGAGCCAGGTGTTAGCATGAATAAACTGCTCCTGGAGAAAAAGACAGCCTCTGTGTCTTGTGTCTTTACACACAGCAAGTGCAACAACAGTATAACCTACCTACCTGACAGAAATGAAGATGTATTTAAAAGCCATTTCTATACATCCCTTAGCTATTTAAACAACGGACTCTAAGAAATTACAACTTCCTCAGGAATCTCCTACCAGGAGAAGAAAACATTAAAATCCTGGGACAGGCAGAGGATTCTCTTGCAGCCACGGGAGGAAGTTGTATAGGAGAGAAAGAGTTCCAGTTTGTCAGAGAGCCTGAAGGACAGACTTGCCTTGCTGGAAAGACTGGAGCTAAGATAACAGTGGTGGGGGAACATGTCTCGGCTGGACTGCCTAGTTGTGCATATACCTTGCCTTATTAAAACGATGTAAAAGGACTTTGGGTGAAGGTAGCTGTGTTTCTGTCTTTCTTCCCAGGGTGTCCATATTGACTAAATCTGTTTCTGCTTTTCCATCTTAATTTGGATCTTTTAGTGGGCTTATTCAGGACCATTGGCCGAACCTGGCTTGTTGAGTTTGCTTGTTATGCTTTCAAGTATAATAGCACAGCACAGATAATCTCCATGTGGATCAATGTGCCTTCCGTTCTTCTATGTTGGGTTCCTGCCCAAAATCCCATTTATGGGGGAAACAGAGGGGGTTCCTTAGCTGAACAAAACCACTGAAAACCAATGTTGTAGATGAAAGATACAGACAACACCCCTCATCACTGTCCCTTCTACATACTTCCTGGTGCAACCACTGATCACCTGACCACTGTGTCAACTATCGCACCATGCTATTAAGGGATTCTCAATCATTTATGGTCCTCAGAACTATCCTTTTGTTTTCCAGAAAAGTCATGTTTTATTTAACTATCTTTCCCATCATTTGCAACAGGAAGAAGAGGAATTATAAGATTCCTGAACTAAAGCTGACCATCAACCTACATTAACTAAAACAGGTATGCTTTCTGAGAGATCTCAATGGACTCCTGACATGTGTTCACCCTGCCTCCTTTGAGTCTTCTCCTAGGTCTATAATCAAGGTAAAGGGAAGTGTCTATCCCTACACAGAGATGCTACAAGTCACTATGGAGTGCTAGTAATGTTTCCCTTCAGCTCTTTCCCTAAAGATGACCTTCCAAGTACTTTCAGTACCTTGATTCTCACCTTTTCTAACACAGAAGCCTCTCTTGTAACAGAAGGAGACTATTACAGAGTTCCACAACTGGTCACACACAGAGATTAAGTGTCTGTGAAATGCCAAATTCTAAGTGCCACATCTACAATGCAACCTCTATACCTAAGATTCATGGAACATAGTAAACAAGGGGTAGAGAGAATATTAATGAATCTCTAAACTCATCAATGAAGCTCCCTCATGCAACAGAGGGCAATAAACACAGGGCTCAGGGACCATTGTGGAAGAGGGGGCAAAGAGATTGTAAGAACCAGGGAAAAGAGGTACATGACTATATGGAAATAGAGTCTTACAGGCTCCTGGGACCTTTCTCACATGAACTTACAGCATGCACAAGACCCATGCAAACTCGAGCAAAAAAAAAAAAAAACACCAGCACAGGTAAATGGTCAGCAGGCCCCAATCTTAGCTAAAGAACTATTGGGCAGTTGATTACTACTGATTGAAGAAGAGTTGATCTTTAAGGGAGTGACTCTAGATAGGCCGATTAAACCCCAGTGGATGAACTTGCACTAAGGGACATCAGGGGACACTAACTTGACTCAATAGGCCTTAACATAAATGACAGAATGTATGAATTCCGTGGGTGGGAGACATGGGAGAGTGCTGACAGGAAGGGGTTATAAAGAGGACTAAGATGTTGTATATCAAATACACAAATTAAATACACAAAAATTCAATAAATATGTTTTTTAAATGGGAGCTTTTTTTGTTTTCTTTCATTGTTGTTGTTTTATAGAGGGGTTATGTTGTTACCAACACTTAAGAAAGTGTTGAAATTCATTCAGGTCTTTCCTTATCTTTCTTTAGTTTCCATTATTAGTGGGTTTTTTGTTGTCATTCCAGGATCACACCAATAGATTTGAGTTAATATCCTATGGTACTATGTATGCCCCTCAATAAAGTCTCACTGATCTACCTGGGCCATGTGCCAGCCATGGGCAGTCACTGTTCCCAGATTGCAATTGTTTGGAAATGTACATTCCTGCCTCATGTATCCATCCATATAAACTCAGTATGTATGACCTGTTCTTCATAGAGTAGCCAGAAAGATGGCTTTGATTTTGTTTAGCATCATCAAATTACACTCTCCTTTTATCCCTCTCTCATATAGATTTTCCTTTTGGATTTAATAAATCCAAAATGCAGCTTGGCCAAAGGGACACTGTTTCCTGTGTGTTCTAATCACGGTTCATTTCTCTCATTCTGCTGCAATTGTCCTGGTTTTCTAGATGTTCCTTGAACACTCCAAGCAGCTTCCAGCATAGAACCTTTTGCCTCTTTAGTGCCCATGTGTATCCACAGGGCTTATCACCAGCATCTTTAGTACTAGTGAGGCTTTCTTTGACTGTCTCTTTGATATTGAAACTCTCTCTAAATGCTTGTTACCATCTTGGCTTTAGTTTTCTTCAGTGTACTTATAATCTCATAGATATGCTTTCTTCATTCATTCAGTTCCCCAGTCTCTGTCATTCTTATGTCCATTAAAATGTATGGTTTGAGAGATTAAGGTATCACTACACCAGTAGTAAATACTTGATAAATTTTCAGCAAATTGTTTGTTGAATGCATCAGTCACTCAATGTGGAAATGCATATCCCAACTTTGAAAGGGGTACTTTGTGTAAGGTAAAATTCAGCTAAAAGGGAAAATGAGCAATTCAGTGTTAAAGTTTAATCCATACTGCTGTGATAAAAACAAAACAAAACTCGGATCAAAAGTAACTTAGGGGAGGTGCGGGTTTATTTCAGTTTACAGGTTACAGTTACAGTCCATTACTGAGGGAAGTCAGGGAAAAACCTGAAGGAACTTGAAGCAGAAACCATGGAGGAACACTGCTTGGTGGCTTGTTCAGGCTCATGTTTATCCGGCTTCTATAGCAGAAGCATACATGCTCAGGGAATTGTCCTGCCTTCAGTTGGCTGGGCTCTCCTACATCAATTAGCAGTTAAAACAATTGCCCAGAGACACACCCATAGGCTGATAAGATCTAGGAAATTCCTAAATTGAGGGTTCTTTTCTCAAATGACTCCAGGCTTTGTCAAGCTGATAGTTAAAGCTATTTTAGGACAGTCAGGGAACATAAATGCCTGGTGCTCTGATGGACAATACTCCCGATTCTTTCAGGAATAGTTTAGATGCCTAGTTAATGGACATAAAAAGGAAATTATTTTTTATTAATGACTGAAAAAGAACCACATCTAAACCTTCATCTTGTCAATTGCTTCATTTTTTGAATCTATATTTCCAATTTCAGAAACTTGAAATATAGAAGAAATAACTACACTTTCCTTCTACATTTGCCAACACTGTTAAGTGAAATAGGCATGAAATATGAAATATATGATTCAAAAAGCAGTTTTTATTTTTCATTTTATGTGTGTGAATGTATTGCCTGCATGTATGTAAGTGCACCTGTGTCATGCAATGTCCACAGAGGTCAGAAGAAGTCGTCAAATTCCCCTGTGATTGGAGTTATAGTCAGTTGTCAGCAGCCACGTAGGTGCTGGGATTTGAACCTGGGTCCTCTGCAAGAGTAGCCAGTGCTCTCAACCACTGAGCCATCTCTCCAGCCCCATAAAGCAGTTTGAAATTATTACAGACATTTAAAGCCAAATTTGTATTTATGTGTTTTGTCATAAATAAATTGTGACTACAACTAGTCTTGATAAGGAGCTCCAAGTTCAAATATAGTAATATTTTATTGTTTTGTTTTCCTTGTTTTAGGGAACCATGGACATTGAAGCATACTTTGAAAGAATTGGTTATAAGAATTCCAGGAGTGAACTGGACTTGGAAACTTTAACTGATATTTTTCAGCACCAGATCCAAGCAATTCCTTTTGAAAACTTTAACTTGCATTGTGGGGGATACATGGATCTGGACTTAGTGGCCATTTTTGATCAAATTGTGAAAAAAAAAAGGGGTGGGTGGTGTCTCCAGATCAATCAGCTTCTCTACTGGGTTCTGACTACAATGGGTTTTGAAACAACAATGTTGGGAGGATGTATTTATATCCCTCCAATCCACAGGTATACCAACACTCCAATTCACCTTCTACTGCAGGTGACCATCAGGGACAAAAAGTATATTGTGGATGCTGCATTTTTACACTCTTTGCAGATGTGGGAGCCTCTGGAATTAACTTGTGGGAAGGATCAGCCTCAGATGCCTGGCATCTTCCGCTTGACGGAAGAGAATGGAACCTGGTACTTGGACCAAATCAGAAGAGAGCAGTACATTCCAAACCAAGAATTCATTAATTCTGATCTCCTGGAGAAGAATAAATACCGAAAAATGTATTCCTTTACTCTTAAACCCCGAACAATTAAGCATTTTGAGTATATAAACACCTACATTCAAACGTCACCAGTGTCTCTGTTTGTAAACACATCACTTTGTTCCTTGCAAACCCCGGAAGGGGTTCATGGCCTAATGGGCACTACCCTCATCTGTAGGAAGTTCAATTATAAGGATAATGTAGATCTGGTAGAGATTAAGACTTTGAAAGAAGAAGAAATAGAAGAAACACTAAGAACTATATTTGGTATTCACTTGGAAACAAAACTTGTGCCCAAACATGGTAGACAGTATTTGCCTATTTAAAGAAAGGAGAAGAAATGGATTTCAATGTTACTATAGGAACTTAAGTTTTTGTTATAAAAACAATCAAAATGTGAAAATTAGGTGATAGAATAGTAAGCCCTGAGTAACCATCACAAAGATCAACAGTGATCAATTGTAATCACACCTTCTGTTATAACATTAAGACAATTCTAGACATCACATGATTTTCTCCTTGAAATTGTCCACTTGTGTAATGAAATGGCTTTTAAAAAACTATAACAACATACTGTTTCAAATGTAATCACAATAAAAGTATTTTAATGATGATACGTTTGTTTTGGAAGTCATAGTAATTTATATTATAAAATTCTCTAAATTGATTTATTGTTGAGTTCACAAAAGGATTTTAATGGTGGTTATGTAAACAGAATAGTGTGCAAATTGTAGTCACCTACCAAGTATCCGATTCCATGCTTATAAAATACATATATAATTTAAGGCAGACAGCCAGAAAAATGAGATATAGTAGTGGTTACAGGTAATCCAGCAATTCTGAAAACAAGAATGACAAAATAAGGAACACAGAAGCCAAGAATGGTAGCTAGTCATTTATCCCAGATTTGTTTCTGTAGCATTTACTATGTTTCTGAATGCGGTAACTTTCCTTTTTAGAATACTACACATCCATGATTAAATAATTACTATTAAAAATAGCAATTATTATAAGATTTAGAATACAAATGCTATGGAAAACACTAGGAAAAAGTATACATACTCTTGGATTTTATTCTTGGCATATTTATGATTCTTGCGGCCTTCAACTGAAAGGAATTCACAAATGAGCAAAGAAAAGGAACGCTGACTTTGAAGGCAGCTGTCATAAAATGCCTTTTGGAGAGATTATTTGTTGTGTGCCGTTTTTCAAAATTTTTATTGAATTTCTGTGTATTCCATACAAAACATCTTAATCATCTTTATATCCTCTCCTCCACCTGCACCCTCCCATTGCCCCACACCACCATATTTCAAGCATTCTGTCATTTATGTTAAGATCTGTTAAGTCAAGTTAGTATACCCAAATGTCCTTCAGTGCAAGTTCATCTGCTGGGGTCTAGTCAGCCTATCTAGAGTCACTCTCTTAAAGAAGATCAGCTCTCTCTCACACAGTAGTAATCAGCTGCCCAATAGTTCTTTGGCCAAGATTGGGGCCTACTTTCCACTTCTCCAGTTCTATGCTGGGTTTTGTCTGCTTGAGTTGACGTGGGTCTTATGCATGCTGACACCATCATTATAGATTCATGTGAGTAAGTTTCTAGAAGCCTGTAAGACATTGTTTCCCTAGAGAATGCACCTCTTCCCCTGGCTCTTGCAATCTTTCCACCCCCTCTTCCACAATGGTTCCTGAGCCTGGGTGGGGGAAGTTTAATACAGGAGTCCTGTCCAAGGACCCACACTCTGCAGACTCTTATTCTCTTTGCTTTAGCCATTTGTGGCCTTTTGTGTTCATTTCCCTCTGTTGCATGAAGGCGCTTCATTGATGAGGGTTGAGAGATGCATTAGTTTTCTCTCTACCCCTTGTTCCACTATGTTCCATGAATCTTAGGTGTAGAAGTTCCATTGTAGATGTGTCACTTTGGGTTGGGCATTTCACGCACACTTTATGTATGTGACAAGTTGTAGAACTCTGTAATAATCGCCTTCTGTTACAAAAGAGGCTTCTTCAATGAGCATTGAATACTGCTGCTGCTCTCCATTTGCCCTGGGCACCACCTGTGGCCACCTGCGGTGGTCTTCTGCTCTCTCGGTGGTGTCTCCGGGTGCTGATCCTCCACTCCCATGGGCGCCGCCTCCTGGGCACCACCTCCAATCGCACAGGCGCCTCCCTGCTCTCCTCACTGTGGCCTCAAACCGTGGCTGCTCTTCCCCTTGCTCAGCAGGGAAGCCGCTCTTCTGCTCGCCTGCACTGTCTCCAACATAGCTACTTCTGCCATCCCGGACCCCAGGGCTGGTGAGGAGACTGTGTCAGCCGAGCCACATTCAGACACAGGAGACCAGGTTCGGTGACACAGATCTACTTTATTGTAGAAGGGCACAAGCTTATATAGGAATTGGGGGAGGGGTTCAATCAAGAAGTTACAACTCAGATCTTTGGTAAGGCTGTGTCCTATCATGACATGGCAAGTCAGACACCTTATTAGCATAATAGGTTTCAGGATACTTAGGTTCTGGTTTCCTGTAGGGGCCTGGATTCCTGGGCACCATGTGACCCAGGCTGTTGCAATATCTGAGTGTTGCAATTTAGAATCTCAAGGGTGGTGATCAGGGAGTGGTGAGCTCTAGGCATCAGTCTCATGATCTGCCAATGGGAGCAAATGTCACAAGGCATTCCTTGTGGCTCTAGCGGTCAGGCCCTTGCCTTGGGCCTGCTGTATGTCTGTCATTAAGACTTTCACCCTAGGCTCAAGCCTGTTTCCCACATAATACCATACTTGTATGTAAATATGAAGATTTGTATTTAGCATATAGTAAGAAATTAAATTTGTCTAGGGACGTGACAGCCTTAGGGTTTTTTCTAAGATGTATGATTTCTATAGTCATGTGTATTTGCTATGTTTACAGGACCACACCTGGTCCCATCCCATTTACTGGGCTTTATGTTCAATTAGGTAGCTATTGATTATCTACAAGATAAAAGTGTCACTACTGCCCCAATGTAGTTTGCTATGCCGATCATTATTAAAGCTGGGGTTGGACCATCAACTGATATTTCCCTTAGCAGCTTTCATACTGTCCTCCAAAACTATGAGAGCTAGCTTTCAGGGAGAAGCCTTCCAGATCAGTTAAATCTCCTTTTTTCCACTTCTGTGTCCAAAGTATGCCCTGTCTTCAGCAAAGGGTCTTACCTTCAAGTTCTAGGAGCTAATCGAGAGCTGTGGCAATTGCTTGTGTAATTTTGGGAGTCTCTTGAACTACTCTGGCCAACAACTCTAAAGGAGGTTTCTCCTGTCTGGCAGTTTTTTGGTATATAGCATTTAGCTATACACATGGACACATGTAGAGATACTATATATGTACTTTTTTTCAATAGTATTTTGAACTAAAATATTTCCCTCTGGATTTTCACATCAGCTAAGCATTATTTAATCTCCTCTCTCTGTGTGTCTCTCTGTCTCTGTCTCTCTGTCTCTCTGTCTCTCTCCCCCTCTGTCTGTCTAACCCTCTCTCTACACTCCCCAGTTAAAATATCCACATTTTATCCATTTCATCCTTGATAACACCTGTCTTCTATGGTCCTCCTTCTCTGGAGCTTCTTTTTCCCCTTTACCCCATGGTTCCTTATCTAACCCTCCCTCTTCCCCTTCCATTTAAATATCCTTGTTTTGCCCATTTCCCCCTTGGTAACACCTGTCTCCTACTGCTCTTCTCAGGCTCCTTCATTCCCTTTATCTCCCTGGTTCCTTTCCATTTTCCTGGATCCTGCAGTTACATCAGGCTATATATGTACATATAAGGATTTGATTCTAAGATCCACAATGAGGGAAAGCATACATGGCTTGTTTTGCTGAGTCTGTGTTGCTTCAACTAGTATAACAGTTTCTAGTTCCAGTCATTTACCAGCAAATTTCATAATTTCATCTTTCTTTACTATTTTGTAAATGTACCAAATTTTCATTATCCATTCATCAGTTGAGGGACACTTAGGTTGTTTTCAATTCTCAGCTATTGTGAAGAGTGCAAATGGGAATATACAAGTATCTCTGCAGTAGGATGAGTCCTTTGTGTATATACAAAGGGGTGACATAACTGGATCATATGGTAGGTTCATTTTTAGTTTTTTAGTAGTTCTCCACACTGCTTTCCATAGTGGTTGCACAAATTTGCAATCCCACTATCAGTGAATGAACATTCCTCTTTCCCCACTTCCTCTCCAGCACTTGGTATCATTTGTTCTCTTGATCTTAGCCAGTCTGACTGGGGTAAGATGAAATCTTAAAGTGATTTTGCCTTCCATTTCCCTAATTTCCAAGGATGTTAAACAGTTTTTTAAGATGTTTCTTAGCCATCTTTATTATTTTTTTTGAGAACTCTCTGTTCAGATCCATAGCTCATCTTTTAATTGGGTCATTTGTTTTCCTGATTCTTTGTTTTTCGAGTTCTTCATGTATTCTGGATATTAAATCTTAGTCAGATGCATCACTGGTGAAGATTTTCTCCCACTCTGTGGTTTTTCTCTTCACTTAATTTCCATTGCTGTGCAGAAACGTTTTAGTTTAATAACATCCCAATTGTTGATTGCTGACCTTAATTTCTAAGCAACTGATGTCTGGTTTAGAAAGTCTCTTCCTATTCCTATGTCTTGCAGGGTACCGCCCATGTTTTCTTCTAATAGCTTCAGAATTTCAGGTCACACATTGAGATCTTTGATCTCTTTGGAGTTGACTTTTCATGGTGCCCTACAGGTCCTGCAAATTCAATTCCTGTTTTATTTTTTTAATTTTTCATATTCTCCACTTCAGATGTTCAGTTCTTCAACTTTGTCTTTCAGTCTTGATACTCTGTTTCCCATTTCATTCATTCAATCGGTGAGGCTTTCTCCTGTTGTTTCAAATTGGCTTATTGAGTTTTTCATTTCCTTCTTCATTTCAACCTGAATTTTCTTCAATATTTCTCTCTTTTGTGAATTCAATCAGAAGTTTATCCCTATCTTCTTTTAGTTTCTTGAGTTGTTTGTGTGTTCTTTAAATTCATTGAATTCTTTGATCATATTTATGGTTGTTCTTTAAAATTCTGTGTCCTGGATTCTCCATGAAGGGTTCTCATTGTCGAATTCTTCTATAAGACTGGTGGTAATTGGTGGGAACATATCATTTTGGTTTTTCATATTATTAATTTTTTGTTGTATTTTGGCATGTGGATTTCTTTTGTTGCTTGTGGTTCTGGTATGAAACTCAAGCATTCCTTTGTGAGTTTGTCTGATTCTTTTAATATTATTGATGTGTGTTGGTTGCTTTCTGATTGAATATGAAAAGTTTATTGGTCTAGGCTTCAGGTTCTCTCTTTTGATTTTAAATTTGACCAGATGGCTCCAGCCAGGCTACTCAGAGGCTCTCCAGGAAGGTGAAACATCTCTGACTACTTAGGAGCACTTCAGAAGCCTCAGATGGATAGTGCCAAGGTCCAAGGAGAGGAGATAGGAGACAGATGTGCTGGTCCCTACTACCCAGCAGGGAAGCCTGGCCCTAGTGCAGTGGAAGAGGCTGAAGATGGTCCCAAATCAGGGGAACAGGCATGGTGTGATTAAGAAATCTCCATGCAAAGGCTCAGCCAGACACTCTCAGGCAGTCTACAAATGTCTGACAAAATGTATATTGCTGACTAACATAACTCATATCAACATAATGCAAATTTTGCTAGGAAGAGTTAATATATTTTTCCCTTTTCAGTTAAATATTACAACTTTCATACAATGTATTTTGATGGCATTTAGATTCCCTCCCCTACCTGCACCTCCCCTTACTGCATCCACCCAATTTAATATACTCTATTACATACGCCTAAAGAGTCTAATCTGTGTCCCAAATATCCTTCAGTGTGGGTCCGTCCACTGGAGCCTGGTTAACCTAGGAAGAATCAAATCCTTGAAAGAGATTGACTCTCCCCTCCCAGCACCTATCATTGGTTACCAATAGTTCCCCAGGTAGGGTTGGGGCTTCTTACCCACCTCCCCATGTCTATGCTGGAATTTTATCTGGTTTGAGCTTACATGGGACTTCTGCATGCTGTCACCATTGTGAGTTCATATGCATAACTTCCAAGCTATCTGGAAAATTATTTCTTGGTTGTTCACCATCTCTCACTCTTACAATATTTCTACCCCCTCTTCTGTAATGCTCCATGACCTTTGTGAGGCTGAGCTTTGATGTGGTGTCCTATTCAGGCATGAGCAGTCTGCAGCCTGATTCTTTCCTTGTTGACCAGTTGTGGCTCTTTGTGTTAATCACCATCTGCTGCATAAGGAAGCATCTCTGCTGAGATCTGAGAGATGCAAATATATATATATATAAAAATAAGTCATTAGGAGTCTCTTTAATGCTAGATCTGTTTTGAGGAATAATATTAGGCTGTCCTCTAATCACTAGAAGTCAGTTTAATACGGTACCTATCTAGCAGAAAACTAGTATTAGGCTCTCCCTTATGTTCTATGAACTTTCCAGCCTCAGGTTCCTAGGCCTGATATCAGTATCAAGAATAAGCTCCATCATATAAAGTGGACCTTAAGTCCAATTAGAAAGTTGTTGACTACTCCCATAATATTCATGCCACTATTGCACCGGTAGGTATATCTTGCCAGCAAATTGTTGTTGTAGCTCATAGGATTCACAGTTGGAAAAGGTTGATGATTAAGTCTCTCTTCTGCTATCATGCATATCACCTTCCATCACTATGAAAGCTAGCCAATTGAGATGATGTTTTGAAGTCAGCAGCAGCTTGTTTTCTCTTGTTTGTTCTAGAGTTCATGTGTACAGTATCTTCAGCAATAGAGTCTTACTGTCAAATTCTTGTGAGTAACCAACAGCAGGGACAATGATCAGTTTTGTTTGAAGGCCTATGTGACCTCTGGTCAACAATGTGAAAAGAAGGAGTCCAATCCTTGCATTGGGATTTGATTTTGCTAGTCTATGTAACCTGGTAGGGGCAATGTCCCCTTATTATAAGGTAACTCCTTTTAATCTCTTTTTATACTGTATATGTATATACTGTAAGAAGCTCATATGGTGGAAGGTTTCCATATTGCTTTTTCTAAAATCCTTTAGTATTAGTTATCCCTCCCCACACCCGCTCCTCTATCTTGCCCTTTCATTTCCCACCCCATTTAACTGCTCCTACTCTATCTTTCTATCACTGCATTCTACCTCCACTCTCAGGAAGCTCTCTGCTCTCCCATGGGCATTTATTAGTTTCCTGACTTCTCTGGATTTCAAAGGGAAACGTGTTTATCTAAGATTTCAAAACTAAGATCCAGCTGTACTGGATAGCAATGGAGAAACAAATTAGGACAGAAATTGGTGCCAGAAGTGGGGTATTGCTGTGACCAACATGACCTTGGTATTTGGCGGAGGATTGTGGAAATGTTTGGAACTTTGGGCTGGAAAAGCCATTGAGTGCTTAGTTAGTTGCTGTGGAGCTTGGAACAGTTATGCTGAAAGAGTTGTGGAAAATGGAGGCCTGGCTTGTGAAGTTTCAAAGAAAAGCTGAGACTATCAGGGCTGTTTCTGTGATATTTTTAGTTGAGAATCTGTGGGATCTGGTCAGCTGGGGACAAAGAATAAGCTGTGATTAAGAACAGACCACAACCTGAAGCAAAACCTTTGCTTTACTGGGACAATTGATACTGGTTAGCTGGGGCTGAAAAATCATCTGTAATTAACAAGAGACCAGCATCATCATGATGAAATCTTCTAGGAAGTATTTCCTCAGGGTCAGCACACAGAAGCTGTGGTCAAGAAGGGGTCCAAGCCTCCATCTCTACCTGGAAGCAGGACTTGGTAATGTGTAAGAGTCACCTGCATGGTTCTGATGTTGAAAGCATGAAGGGGTCACAGAAAGCAGCTGAGGCTTGGCTCTCTGAGAGGCCAGGAAAGGCCATAGATGAAAGTGCAGCTTCAGTTCCAGTGAAGACCACAGGTTGATGGGGTCATGGAAAGAATCCAAGGCGCTGTGCCCCAAGAGGCAAGAAAAGGCCATTGGTGAAGGTATGGCCTCAGTGTCAGTGGAGACCCCAGCTTTTTGGAGATGCTGGGACCATGGGACAACCATCTAGGACAGCAGTAGGTGTGGAATGGAGCTGGCCTGGGTCTTCGAGAGGAGCTGTGTATGCTGTGGGTGGCAGAGTCAGAGAAGTGGAGCTGCCAGAACCCTTTGGGCCCAGAGGAGTGTTAGTGAATCCCAGATGTCCAGGCTTGAGCTACTTTGCTGGACTTTGGTTTTGCTTAGGTGTGCCTGATTCTTCCCTTTGAAATAAGACAGTACTTGTTTTGGATTTTACAGAAGCCCACCCACAGTTAAAAGACTTCTAAAAGAGACTATGGACTTTTAAGTGTTTGGCTTTCTTAAGGACTGTGGGGCTTTTAAGGTTGTACTGTCTTATGTTGTAACATTAATGTTAACATCATGTCTTGGGGACAAGACTTGGAAAGTTTATGATTTAATAGTGATGTGTTTGTGTGTCAAGTTGACAAGGGGTCAATTGTGCTGGATAGCTTTAGTGTCAACTTGACACACCTGGGTTGAAGAAGCCTCAATTGGGAAACTGCCTCCATAGGACTGGACTGTGGCCATGTCTGTGGGGCATCTTCTTGATTGTTGAGTGATGTGGGAGGGCCCAGCCCACTGTGGGTGGTGCCATCCCTGGGCAGGTGGGCCTGTGTTGCATAAGAAAGCAAGTTGAGCAGGGGCCAGGGAGCAAGCCAGTAAGTAGCATTCCTCCATGGCCTGTGCTCCAGCTCCTGCCTCCATGTGCCTGCCATGAGTTCCTGCCTTGGGATCCCTGATGAACTGTGACCTGGGAGATGTAAGACAAATAAACCCTTTCCTCCCTAAGTTGGTAGTGGTCAGAGTGTTTTGTCACAGCAATGGAGAAACAAACTAGGACACCAGCTATGGGAGAGAACACGTGATATTTGTTGTTTTGGGTCTTGGTTACCTCACTCAGGATGATTGTTTCCAATTCCACCCATTTACATGAAAATTTCATAATGTCACTTTTTAAGAGCTGAATAATAGTCCATTGTATATATGTACCACACCTTCATTATCCATTTATCAGTTGATGTACATCTAGGTTGTTTCCAATTTCTGACTATTATGAAAAGGGCAGCAATGAACAAAAATGAACAGGTATTTCTATAATAAGGTACTGAGTCTTTTGGATATATGCCCAAAAGTGTTATGGCTATATCAAACAGTAGATCGATTTCTCGCTTTTTGAGGAATCGCCACACTGATTTTCATAGTGGCTGCACCAGTTTGTACTCCCACAAGCAGTGGATAAGATTTTCCCTTTCTCCACATCCTCATCAACATTTGTTATTGTTTTTTGGATCTTAGCCATTCTGAGTGGGATTAGATGGAATCTCAAAGTGGTTTTAATTGCATTTCCCAGATGACTAAGGATTTAAAGTATTTCTCAGCCCTTTGTATTTCATCTTTAGAGAACTTCCTGTTCTGTTCCTTGCTCCAGTTTTAATTGGTTTGTTTGTTTTGTTCTTGACATTTAGATTTTCTTAGTTCTTTGTATGTTCTAGGTACTAACCCTCTGTCAGAGGTATAGCTAAGAAAGATTTTTCTCCCATTCTATAGGTTGCCTCTTCACTCAAATGATGGTGTCCTTTACTGTACAGAAGCTTTTTTGTTTCATGAGGTCATATTTGTCAGTTGTTGGACTTAATGCTTACACTATAGAAATCCGTATTCCCTACTCTCTCCTCTCTCAGATTCAGGGTATGGGGTCTTATGTTGAGGTCTTTAGTCCATTTGGAGCTGAGTTTTGTGCATGGTAAGGGATAGGGATCTAGTTTCATCCTTTTATGTGCCACTATCCAGTCAGACCGGCACCAGTTGTTGGACATGCTCTCTTTTCTTCAGTGTGTATTTGTGGCTTTTTTGTCAAAAATCAGGTGGTAAAAGTATGAATTTAAATATGGGTCCTCATTTCTGTTTCACTAATCAATAGGTCTGGTTTTATGCCAGTACCGTACTGTTTTAATTACTGTAGCTCTCTAGTATAATTTGAGATCAGTAATGGTAAGGCCCTGGCAGTTCTTTTACTGCTCAGGATTATTTTGACTATCCTATTTTGTGTGTGCATGTGTGTGTGTGTGTGTGTGTGTGTGTGTGTGCACTGTATATACTGATGTGTACCTGTGTGCATGGGTGCAGAGGCCAGAAGAGAATGTCATGTGTGCTGTTCTATTACTATCTATGTGTAGATTGTTTTTGGCAGGATGGCCATTTTTACAATATTAATCCTACTGATCCATGAGGATGGGAGGTCTTTCCATCTTCTGGCATATTCTTCAATTTCTTTCCTCAATGTCTTTAAAGCTTTTCTTATACAAGTCTTTCACATCCTTTATTAGATTTATTTTGGGATATTGTTTTGAAGTCATTGTGAATGAGATCATTTCTGATTTCTTGTTCAGTATGTTTGTTGTTGGCATATTGGAAGGCCACTGATTTGGGAATGTCAACTTTATATCCTGCTACTTTGCTAAATAAATGTATCAGTTCTGAGAGTTTTCTGGTAGAGTTTAGGGTATTTGAGGTATAAGTTCATATCATCTACAAATAAGGATATTTGACGACTTCCTTTCCAATATGTACCCCCTTTATCTCCTTCATTTGTGTTATTGTTCTAGCTAAGACTTCAAGTACTACATCAGACAGGAACGGATACTGGACATCCTTATCTTGTTCCTGATTCTAATGCAAATATTTTGAGTTTTACTCCATTTAGTATGTTTGCTGTGGACCTGTTATATATTGGTTTTATTATGTTGAGATATGTTCCCTGTATCCTGAGATTCTCCATGACTTTTATCATGGATGGTGGATTTTGTCAAAGGCATTTTCTGCATCTAATGAGATGATCATGTGCTTTATGTCCTTGAGTCTCTTTCTGTGGTGGATTACATATTTTTATGTCTGTATGTTGGACCATTCCTGAATCTCTGGGATGATGCCAACTTGATCATAGTAGGTAATTTTTTTGATGTGTTCTTTTTAAAAACTATATTTTATTTATCATTTTAATTTTATGTGTATGAGTGTATTGCCTGCATGTGTGTAGGTGCACTCCTATCGGAAGTACCTGTGGAGGTCAGAAGAGGGCATTGGATTCCTGGAAATTGGAGTTATAGATGGTTGTTTGCCACCATGTGGATGCTAGGAACTGAACCCAGGTTCTCTGCAAAACCAGCCAGTGCTATTAACATCTGAGCCATCGCTCCAGTCCCTTAATGTGTTCTGTACTCAGTACTCAGTTTCTGAGTACTTTATAGAGAATTTTTGTGTCTATGTTCATCAAAAAGATTGGTCTATACTTTTCTTTTTTATTGATTCATTGTCTAGTTTTGGTATCAGAGTAATACAGGATTCATAGAAACAATTTGAACGTGTTCCTTCCTTTTCAGTTGGTTCCTTATCAATTCTTCTTTGAAGGTTTGGTAGAATTCTGTTCTGTGTCCATCTGGTCCTAGGCTCTGTTTCCCTCAGAGATTTTTAAATATTGCCCTATATCGTTGGTTGCTATGAGTCTGTTTAAATTATTTATGTCATTTTGTTTTAACTTTGATATGTTGTATATTTCTAGGAATTTATCCATTTCTTTTAGATTTCTAGTTTAGTGGAATATAGATTTTAAAAGTATGACCTTACCCCTTTCTGAATTTCCTTAGGGTCTGCTATAATATTTCCCTTTTCATCTTGAGCTTGTTGATTTGCATTCTCTCTTCTTTCAGCTAATTTGGCTAAAGGTTTGTTGATCTTGTTAATCTTTTCAAAGAACCAAGTCTTTGCTTCATTGATTCTTTGTGTTGTTTTCTTCTTTTCTATTTCATTAGTTTCGGCCAGGATCTTATTTATCTCTACCCACTTATTCTTTTCAGGTGTTTGTTCTTGGTTTTCCCAGGCCATCACGTGCATCATTAATTTATTTATGTGAGAAGTTTCTAATTTTCTGTAGGCATTTAATGTTAAAAACTTTCCTCTTAGGATTGCCTTTATTGTGTCCCAAAGGTTTTGATATGCTGTTTTCATTTAAATTCGACTCTAGGACTATTAAATTTTCCTCTTGATTTCTCCTGTGATCCAATTTTCTGTCGTATGGTGTTTTTCCTCCTGAGTTTGTACATTTTTTTTCTCATTTTTCCTTTGCTGATGTCTAGCTTTACTTCTTTGTGGTAGATAGAATACAGGACAATATCTCAAATTTCCTAATTTTGTGGATACTTGTTTGTTTCCCAATGTGTGGCCAATTTTGGAGAGAGATCCATGGGCTGCTGAGAAGAAGTGTATTCTTTTGTGTGTGTGTGTGTGGAATATTCTGTAGATGTCTGTTAGGTCCATTGATTTATGGTGTCATTTAACTCCAGGGTTTCTCTATTTACTTTTTGTCTGGTTGACCTGTCTGTTGTTTATGGGGGGTAGTGAAGTTGCCAATATATTTTGAGCCTAGATGTTATTTCTACTGTACAGTCTTCTCATCCATTTCTCATCTGCAAATCAGGTTCTTGTGGTTCCATTGTTATAAGAGAAAAAAATGGGCTGGAGAGATGGATCAGTGATTAAGAGCACTGACTGCTCTTGTAGAGGACGCTGTACAGTCTTCTCATCCATTTCTCATCTGCAAATCAGGCTCTTGTGGTTCCATTGTTATAAGAGAAAAAAATGGGCTGGAGAGATGGCTCAGTGATTAAGAGCACTGACTGCTCTTGTAGAGGACCCTGGTTCAATTCCCAACACCCACTGGAGGCTACAAACCATCCTTAACTCCAGTTCCAGGGGAATCTGGAGCCTCTTCTAACCTCCACAACATTGCACAATGTGGGTGCACTCACATACATGCAGGCAATACACTTAAAATAAAAATAGCAAAAATTTTAAAAAGAAAAAAATCAAGTTTTTTTTCTGTATCTGAGTTCATATACTATAGACTATCAGGAAATTTCTTGATAATTTTGTGGCTAGGATTCCTTGACCATAAAATGTGGTGATATTTTATAATTCAGTGCCAAATTTGAGTAACCTCCCAATAAATGCTTATGTGAATGAATGATCAATGTCAGTAATTTTAGGTAGTAGTTGATAATTTAATGGGAATTCTCTATCCATCCTACTTTACACATCTCTAGCTTGAAATCTTGGTCCCACTGTCGTCTCTTGGTGCCTGATACGGACCGATGTGGACAGTGATTCATTAAGAGAAAAGATTAGGTTTCCCCATGGATATTTTACATAGTGAAGCATTGATTGGGAAATACCAGAGAGGGTGGATGTCTGGGCGAGAGGTAGACAAGGATCCAGACCTGAGTGGGAAGGAAGGCTGTATAAATGTCACTTTACCTCTACCTCCATCATTCTCTCTGGCAGTGTTACATTATTATGGCATTATTGAACAGAAAAGTTTTCCATAAATTATCACTAAGACCATGCCAATGGCACACACACAAAAAATCTGAACCAGTCAAAAAGCTGCTCATAGAGAATGATGCAGTTATATGAAAACACAGCTAGAGGTACCATGCCAGGAGAAACTTGTACTAGATGCTGTCAGCTTTTCTTGAATGTTTCAGCCACTCTGGGAAGCAAGGGATGACAAAATATGTTGTGATAACCTAGAAGTAGAAAAGTTGGCTGTTACATTGAAAAGTTGAGCACTGACTGCATAACATCAACATTTATTGAGTGAAATTTAAATGATTAAAGGAAAAGGATATCAATAATCTGTCTGGCTAGAGATTTTAAGATACATCTGCATTCTTTATGTCTACACTAAGTGCTTTTTGTAGCTTACTGGAGATTGAGTAGTGTCATGTCCTGTCAGAAACTCAAGACCAGTAAAGTAGAAAGAAGAACCCCCAGATATGTCTGGAAAGGTTGGGGCATGTGTACTTCAGTTGTTAATAGCCTCATGGCGAAGCCAAGACTATGAATTTATTTCCCACTAGATCCAGGGTGAGTGTCTGTCGCAATCACTGCAGTCAAAATTGGGATGTATCCTTTGATCCTGGGGAGGAAACAAGGAAAGTAGCTCATTGTAAATATATACCTGTGCCCCCATCTCCTAGAACTAGGTTGTTGAAGAGCTGGTCCCTTAAATGGGCACCAAAGCATTAATGGTACTTATTAATGCTAACCATGCATCTAGTACTCTGTTTGACAAAAGGAGTAAACTACCAAATGTGTTATAGTCCTACAATGGCCAATTAATCACTTAAAAGAAGTGGTGTAGCCTAGCTCTTCCATAAATTTCAAAACATACTAAATGAAAGAACTCAAACACTAAATCAAGTTGTGGTGATCATCTGTACAATTATGTATTTAACATACCAACATTATTAAATTATATACTTAAGTGATAAATGTTAAATAGCTATTTCAAATGGCTGGTCCTGATCATTCAACTTTGATAAAGGACTATGAATTCTGCTTAAAACTGAAAACAGCTAAGCCCAATTACAGTCTAACTTGTGCTATATTTAGTCCCCTAAATAGCTATTCTTTGCCCACCTTTAGGTCAGACTGTGACTAATAGATTTTAAATCTTTTGGAATGTGGGGCTGGAGAAAAGGCTTAGCATTTAACACCATCGGCTCTTGCAGAAGACACAGGTTCAAGCCCCAGCACCCACATTGTGGGGTCTCTCCCTCTCCTCGCGGGTCGTTGGCCACCGGTCCATGAGGACAAGGAGAGCAGAAGCGATGAGCGGGGTCATGACGGCCAGTGAGCACTGATGGAAGAAAGCCCTTCCAGGGAGGCAGGTTCAATGATGCAAACAGCTCCAGACTCAGTGAGACAGCTCTAGATTCAGTGAAACAGCTCCCTTTATTCAGTGGGAGAACTGGGGAAAATATAGTGTGAAGGCAGTAGCCAAAGCCTCAGCTGATAGGTGCTCATAGTATGCTTTATTTACATGTGGTAGTGGGCTCCTATCGTCCGACTACCAGGCAATGCCTGATTATCATAGAGAAAAAACCTGTGGGTAGTTTTTACTCCAGGTAATTATGCCAAAGGTCATGTTCCAAATAAAGTCAGGCATCTGTGCTTGGTGGCACTTTCCAGGTAAGTCAGGAAGAGAGCAGGAGGCCCCCTGCTGAGAAGGGGAGTCCTTCCATTTGGCGCGGAGCCCCTTAGGGCTATCCGGACATGGAGGACTACAACCGTAACAGCAGGGTTTCCCAACACCACATGACAGCTAACAACATACCGTAAATCCAGTTCCAGGGGATCTGATGCATTCTTTTTGTCTCTATATGCATTGCACAACATGGATGCACTTACATAAATACAGACAATACACTCATATACATAAATTTTTTAAAATTAAAAAATAGAAAATCTTTGGGAATGTATTGACAGAACCCTAGCTTCTACCAACCAAAAAGCTGAGTGTCATCAGATAGCATCCGAGGCCTATAGCTGAGATTTCTTGACTTTGCTGCAACCACCTAATGTTTCCACTAATGTATTTGAAATGACTTTCTTTGTTCTGTTACTATTAAAACTTCCTGAAAGTGAAGTGTTGGAATATGGGAAATTGGAACACGGAATCTGTGTTCCCAGGCAATGATCATTGATATTTGGCTCCAGGAAAAACTGTCTCTTATTCCCTAAAAAGGTGAGTTATCTTTTTGCATCAACATTGTTTAGGCTAGATTGGTGGCCAGTGAGCCCCCAGGAGACTCCCGTCTTTACCCTCCACAGTGCTGGGTATATACAGAGCCACGTCAGGCTTTAAAAAGAATATTTATGGGTTGGGGATTTAGCTCAGAGGTAGAGTGCTTGCCTAACAAGCGCAAGGCCCTGGTTCAGTCCTCAGCTCTGGAAAAAAAAAAAAAAAAGAATATTTATTATTTGACAATTTCATACATGTATATATTTATCTCAATCACACACCCCCCTCATTCCGCTCTCCCAGTCCCCCTGGTCCCCATTTGTGGTGGTTTGGATGATAATGTCCTCCACAGGCTCCAAATATTTAAGACATACTGTTCCCAGTTTGTGGCACTGTTGTGAGAGTTTTTAGGAGGTGCAGCCTTGCTGGAGGAAGCTCATCTCTGGGGTTGGTCTTTAAGAGCTCTTAAGCCTTGCCAGGATTCCATTCTCTCCTCTGTTTCCTGTACCTGACTGATGATGTGATTACTCAGCTTTCTGCTCTAGTCACCTCTGCCACAGTGCCTCTTCCCATCATTATGAACTCTAATCCCTCTGAACTGTAAGTCAAATAAAACTCTTCCTTCTATAAGTTGAACTGGCCATGTTTTAACAGCAATAGAAAAGTAGCGATCCTAAAACCTGAATGGGAAGGGTAGGGAATTAAGGAAAAAAAACACAGACACAGCTGAGATCAGGAGGACCTGCAGGCTGATGGCCAAACAGGCACTTTATCGCAGGATAACAATGTTTTTATACATTGCTTCAAAGCAGGAATGAATCTACTATAGAAATATAGCAAAAAAAGTCACAAGTTCCTTGAGCCATGTAGTTTCAATAATCTGTTTCATTAATCACGTGTATTTGCATCAGCAGTAGACAGACAGAAATTCTAAGACAAAGGCATGTACCTAGGAACAGTTCCATTTATCATATGTAATTGTATAATCAGCACTCAAGGAGAACTACTAAGAGAAAGACATGACCTGGAGACTGATTGTCAGAGAATCACCTGGACAGGCTCAGCCCCCAGTCAGCTAGGACTGGCTTTGCCAATATCCCCATAGCTGCTCTCCAAGTGCCAAACTACCTGTGCCTTGAACCTGGGTCAGCCAGGAAAGGCTTTGCCAATATCCCTTGACTGGAGTGGAGCAGGCAGCCTGTACCCAGCAGCCCTGAAAATTTAGCTCCCAACACATGTGGGGTTTTGGAGGAATATGGAAGACTTTGGAAGCTTGGAATAGAAAATCTGTTGAGTGGTCTAAACAGAGGTCAATGAGCCATTCTCACAGGAGTCTGGAAGAAAGTAGAACTGAGAACAATGTAGTTCCAGAGGGAAATAAGGACTTGAGAAACAACTGGAAGAATTTGTTAGAGCCTGGTTGGAGTCTGCCCACAGCCAAAGAGCATGCCTGAGGCTAAGTTGAAAAGTAATTAATTTCTTTGGTGGAGGAAATTTCAAGACAGCCTAACATTGAACCAGTGGCATGGTTATTAATCATGAATATTATGGAGCAATATATTCCATTATATTATGGAATATAATGGTGAATAATGAAAAGGAGCAAGTGGGACTGAAAGAAATGCAGAATGTACAGTCTGGATTGAAAAAGGGCACTAGAAAGATTAATGTTGGAGCCAAGGCATATCCTGAAGGAGAGGCACATGCCTTTCTTCTCTTTGATAAGGAGATTAGTGCTATTAAAGTGAGGCCTAGAGATTTGTACATAAACTATATAAAGCATACCTTCAGGACGAGAACACACCAGGACAGGTCTTCAGTTTCTGAAAGGGAAATGCCAGAAGGGTTTTCTGCTCCTAGAAAACCACAGCATAGGAAAGTTGCTAATGTGGATGAAGCAGGTGAGGATCCATCCCAGTCTGGCAGCCAAACTTGGCAGTGGCGTTCACACATAGTTTGGCTTTAGAGGCATGAAAGATGCAATAGTGAAGGATTCATCCTTCCTCTGTGGTTTCAGAGAGTTGCCAAGGCAAGGAAGCATACAGCAGGAGTATCCATGCATAAAGAAAACCCCGACAGGACCTTGTATGAATCTGTGACCATGAAGCCGGGTTGGCAATGCAGAGCCCAAGATTCTCAAGATGCCACTTGTTAGGGAAAGAGGAATTTGCTGCTTGTTTGAATATACTGCTTGTCTGAATTTACTGCCTGAATTTACTTGTTTAAATTTACTGCTTGTAACCAATTAACTCAACTGGAGACACAGGCGTCCGGAGATAGGGGCAAGCGCTACAGCCCCCCTGTAACCTGACCTGTCTGGTCTGTGTCATGTCTGTAGGCATGTCCGCTTACACAAGATAACAAGGAAGGGCTGAGTTGTGACATTTTTTTGTTATTGGTTTATGAAATGCTTGCTTTGAAACTATTGGCTGTATGAATGCGGGCTTTTGTGTAACGGTTGTGGGAGTCTATATAATCTTTACCTAAAACTGCCTCAGGGTAGATCGCTCTAACCAGACCTGCATGTCTTGGAAGGACGGTTGGCTCCAGCTAGCTGGTTTAATAAAACTCTGCTTGATTTTTGCATCTCCATACTCGTGCATTTGTTCTCCAGAAGAGACCCACCAAGTCAAGGACCCTAACATTTTAGGGGCTTGTCTGGGATTTGGGGGGTGAGCTTCTGGGGGAGCAAAGGACAAAGGAGGCAGAGTTTCTTTTCTCCGGACAGGGCAGTGAAATTCGAGGGTCGCCCCCTCGTGTCTGTAAAATCCATAATAAAACGAGAGTCGCCATCTCGTGTCTGGTCTCGGGTTAGTAATCCCAAGTGAGGAAGTCCAGGTTTGAGTCCTGGCACCTAGGTAAAAGTCCAGGTAACCAGCTCTGGCCCTAGGGTCCGAGTGTCTCGGCCCTAGGAAGGAAGCCTGCCATCAAATCTGGTGCCTGAGGAGGAAAAGATCGAGCTGGTCACTCTGAGGCAGTCCGAGTGGATGCCATTTGGGAGAATCACAAGAAGTCTCGGGGATCCTGAAAGTGGGAGTGGTGAGTGCAGCGCGTCTGAGAGAAAGAAGGACCGGTCCGCACGAATGTGATTCAATGTGGTGCGCGTGCTTGATGGTTGTGCTAATTGTCGTACTCGGGGGGGGGGGGCTGGTTTTGTATTTTTCTCTATGCTCTCTATTTTAAAACCTTCCTTTCCTCCTTTTCCTTCCATTTATTCTCTGTATCTCCCACCCCTCTCCATCCCTCTCTCCAGCCACTGATAAAGCCCTGCGGGCACGGGTCGAGCTAGTAAGAGCCACAGGGCACTCGCTACAGAAAGATGCCCGTGGAAGGATGAGGGGGTCCCAGGCATGAATCCCAGATAAATTCACGTCCCCCGCAGAAGAAAAACTGGGCAACGACAGGCACCCGTCCACAATCATACCCACTGGCCATTGTTGTTTAGAGTGGCATCTTCACTTCTCCCTTTTCATCACTCTCTCTCTTCTGTGACCTCCACCATGGGCCAGACTCAGGCCACTCCTAAAAGTTTAATCCTCTCTCACTTCTCGGAGGTGAAGGAACGGGCTTTGAAATTGGGCCCTAGCATCAGAAAGGGTAAGTTTGGCACTTTCTGCTCGACTGAATGGCCCACCTTTGGAGTAGGTTGGCCGACCCAGGGGTCCCTTTCCCTGGACACCATCAGCAAGGTCAAGGCTGACATTAC
>NW_008350535.1:2766435-2767800 GCF_000622305.1 Nannospalax galili
CGTATCTGGAAAGGCTATTTGATGCCTATAGGCAGTACACCCCTATAAACCCAGAGGCAGAAGAACACAGGTCAGCTGTGGTTCTCTCTTTTATTAACCAGGCAGCCTCTGATATTAGGAGAAAACTTCATAAGCGGGAAGACCTAGGAGAGATTTCAATCAGGGAGATGTTGCAACAAGCAGAAAAGGTTTTTAATACTAGGGAATCTCCGGAGGACAGGGAGGAAAGGCTAAGGAAGGAAGAATGGGAGATGCAGGACAAGAATAGGAAAGAAGACAGAGAATTTCAAAGAAAGGAGAACAAGAAGCAAAGGGAGGAGATGGCCAGAATATTTCTGGCTGGAGTGAAAGGGAGCCCCGAACCGCTTCAGAGAGCAGGACCCCACCCATCCAAGCTAGGGTGGGAACAGTGCACCCTGTGCAAAAGATACGCACATTGGAAGAGAGAGTGCCCACAAAGAAGAGGAAGACAAGGAGGAGGGAGCCCTATCAGGACCCTCCACCTGGGAGATGGAAACTGATGGGGACAGGACTCGGCCCCCTTCCCTGAGTCTTGGGTAACTCTGTGTGTGGAGGGGACTCCCACCGGCTTCATGGTAGATACTGGGGCACAGTATTCAGTTCTCAATCAAGCTCGCAGTCCTCTAAAGCCAGGACGCACAAGCATAGTCCAAGGAGCTACAGGAACTAAGAGGTGCGCCTGGACCACCAACAGGAAAGTGGACTTGGGAAGGCATCAGGTTTCCCACTCCTTCCTGGTTGTTCCTGAGAGTCCCGCACCTTTGCTGGGTAGAGACCTACTCACCAAGATCGGGGCACCTATCCATTTTGAGCCTAAAGGGATAAAAGTCATGGACTCAGAAGGACAGCCCCTGCAGCCAGTACATGTGTTGTCTTTATCTCTGGCTGATGAATATCACCTATTCCCGGTGGCCTTAGAAAAGGGGAGCCAGGGAGACATGAGATCCTGGTTGCAAGAGTTCCCTTCTGCCTGGGCCAAAACTGGAGGAGTCGGCCTCGCTAAGCACCTGCCCCGGTTGTGGTCCAACTCAAAGCCACGGCTCTGCCCATTCGAGTCCGGCAGTACCCGATGCCAGAAGAGGCTAGTAAGGGAATAGCACTTCACATCCATAGACTGCTAGAAGTAAAAATCCTTAAACCCTGCCAGTCAGCATGGAATACACCCCTGCTTCCTGTGAGAAAGCCTGGCAGTGGAGATTACAGACCGGTGCAGGATTTGTGAAGGGTAAATGAAAGAGTAGAGGACATTCACCCCACGGTGCCCAATCCATACACCCTACTTAGACACCTGTCACCGTCCCATGTGTGGTATACCACCCTAGACTTGAAGGATGCTTTCTTCAG
>NW_008350535.1:2767850-2768274 GCF_000622305.1 Nannospalax galili
AGGGCAGCTCACCTGGACCAGACTGCCACAAGGCTTTAAGAACTCTCCCACCTTGTTCAATGAGGCACTAAGCCAAGATCTGGAGCCCTTCCGTAAAAGGCACCCCCATGTGACTCTGCTGCAGTATGTGGATGACTTGTTGCTAGCTACAGCAACTCATGAGGAGTGCATGGAAGCTACGAGGAACCTGTTGGCCGAACTGGGCAGCCTGGGATATCGGGCCAGTGCCAAAAAGGTGCACATCTGCCAGAGGTCAGTGGTTTACTTGGGGTACAAGATAGCGGAAGGGGCCAGATGGCTGACACAAGCCATAAAACAGACTATCCTGACCATTCCTGTGCCCTACTCTCCCCGGGGAGTGAGGGAATTCCTTGGCTCAGCTGGGTTTTGCAGACTCTGGATCCCAGGGTATGCAGAGATAGCC
>NW_008350535.1:2769166-2797490 GCF_000622305.1 Nannospalax galili
GAGGGGAAAGTCATTTGGAGTGCACCCTGCCCCCTGGCACCTCAGCCCAGAAGGCGGAACTAATTGCTCTCACTGGAGCACTGGAGAGAGCAGAAGGCAGGCGAGCTAACATTTATACCGATAGCAGGTATGCCTTTGGCATTGTGCATGTTCATGGCGCCATCTACCGGGAAAGAGGATTCTGGTCCGCAGAAGGAAAGGAGCTGAAAAACTTGCAGGAAGTTCAAAAACTGTTAGCAGCTGTGAAAAAGCCAAGGGTGGTGGCAGTTATACATGTGCCAGGGCACCAGTCCAGAAAGACTCCTGAGGCTATTGGTAACAACTTTGCTGATGCAGAGGCCAGGAGGGTAGCTCTCTTAGACCTCATTGTGCTGGCAGCTCTAGAGGTACCCATACCTGAACTACCCACCCTACCTCACAGACCTGACTATTCCCCACGGGACCTTGAGTGGATAAGAAAACAAGCTCTGGGAGAAAAGCCTGGGGAGGGAGATTGGAGTAGGGACCAGGAAGGTAGACTGATCTTACCGGAAGTACTAGGGAAATACATGCTCACCAGCCTACACAGATCCACCCATCTAGGTTGGAAGAAGTTGCTCAGTCTTTTTCAGAATGCACAGTTGGTATTTCCACACCAGAACGAGACCGCACGTCAGATCACGGGGGGATGCGAGAACTGTGTGAAGCTAAGGCCAACCCCAAAGGGGCTCCACCCGACAGGTATCCAGGAGAAGGGGAGGGCCCCAGGAAGAAGTTGGGAGATAGACTTCACCGAGGTAAAGCCAGGAAAGTATGGGTACAAGTATTTGCTAGTCATGGTGGATACTTTTTCAGGATGGGTGGAGGCTTTTCCAACTAAACATGAAACTAGCCAGATGGTGGCAAAGAAATTAATAGAGGAGATAGTCCCTAGATATGGGATTCCTGAGGCTATAGGTTCTGATAACGGCTCGGCTTTCGTTAGTAAGGTCCTACAGGGACTAGCCCAAGGTTTGGGGATGGATTGGAAGTTACATTGTGCCTATAACCCACAAAGCTCTGGGCAAGTAGAAAGAATGAATCAGACATTAAAGGAGACCCTTTCTAAATTAGTAATTGAGACTGACGGTGACTGGGTGTCCCTCCTCCCCTTAGCCATTTTCCAGGTTTGAAACTCCCCCTATGTGCATGGTCTAACTCCCTTTGAAATAATATATGGGGCCCCTTCACCAATAACCCGGCAAGTACAGCCCCCGGGGGAAGAGAAGTCAACCCCCGACTATTTAAATGTGTTGCAATCCCTTGCCAAAGTACAGCAGGAAATTTGGCCCCTAATCAAAGCATACTCTGAAGGGGAAAGAACCCCGATTGTGGAGCATGGCATAGTCCCAGGGGATATGGTCTGGGTAAAAAGACACAAAGTAAAAACTCTTGAACCCAGATGGAAGGGACCTTATGTTGTATTGTCTACCACCCCCACTGCCCTAAAGGTTGATGGTATTGCTCCCTGGGTCCACCACACCCACGTTCGGAAGGTCCTGCCTCTCGAGGACCCAGAATGCTGTGTGAAGAAGTGGGAGGTGCGGCCAAATCCTGCTAATCCCTTGAAGCTCAGATGTGGATCCTGCGAAACGGCGACACTCATGAGGAATGGAGCCAAATCTCTTGCATTGCCCCACTGTGGACATGGTGGCCGGACCTGTATATAAACTTAGAACTTGTATTGAGGGAATCCCTACCCCAGAACCCACCCTGGCGTGTCTGGAAGAGCCACCAAACTACTCTTAGCAATGGGTTCTACGCTTGCCCCAGTTTCCGGACAGGATGGTGGAAGCAACATTGTAGGGGTGCTGAAAGTTTTTATTGTGCTGAATGGGATTGCGTAGAGACTAGCAATGGACAGGAGACAGAAAGCTTCCCCTGATTTAATTGACATGAGATTTATCAATCCGTATGACAGGCAAAAGGTATCCCTTGAAGCCAATAAGATAAAAATCACCTTTACCTCAAAAGAAAAACAAGATAAGAGGTGGACAAGTGGGCTGACATGGGGCCTGAGACCTAATTAATGATGGGCAGTGGAGATGGGAGGTTTCCCCTGACCTGATTGATATGAGGTTTACTTCTCCATACAACCAATGGACAGTATCTCCACTGGCCAACCAGGTTAAAATCACTTTTACCTCAAAGGGAAAAAATGATAAAAGGTGGATAGATGGGCTGACGTGGGGCCTGATGCCCTACCAGACGCCATGGAGGGGGGTCCTGTTCCAGATCTACCTCCAGGTCGAGGCAATGGTTAGGTCACTGGTAGGACCTAACCCGGTTTTAAATACCCCTCATCTGAGGCCCCAACCTCCCCTGCCTGGGTCTCCTAGGCCCACCTTCAAGCCATCAGGCACCACAGCGACATCAGCAGCCCCAGCCACGGAAAGGCCGGGGATGGCTGCGAAACCACAGACTTCCAGCAACCCTATGTGGGAGATGGTGCTAGATGTAGTAGAAACCCTTAATCATACCACTCCCTCTCTTACTGACCCTTGTTGGCTGTGCTACCCAGGGTCCCCGCCCTTTTATGAGGCTATCGGGATAAATAGTTCCTATACTCTCAACAACTCTCATCCCACCTATTGGGACAGGAGACCACGGGGACTTACTCTTGCTCAGGTCTTGGCCTCTGGCATGTGTGTAGGCACAGTTCCAACATCCCAAAGCCAGTTATGCTCCTCATGCAATAACACCCCATGGGAGCAGGGGAAGTGGATTATACCCACCTTGGGCTGGTGGCTCTGTTCAAAAACGAGCCTCACCCCAGCCCTATCCACCTCTGTATTTAATGCTAATAATGAATTTTGTGTACTTGTGGCCATTCTGCCCCATCTTTCATACCACTCTCATGAATCCCTCCTCTGCTATTGGGAGGAACAACAGAGTCCACTTCGAAAGAAGAGGGAACCCATTAATGCCTTAACCATCGGAACTCTCTTCTCTGTGGGGATAGCTGGAGCAGGGACAGGAATCGAAGCCCTAGTAACGTGAGAGCAAGGGCTCACAGCACTAAGGCTAGCCATTGACAGGGACTTGGAACAGCTCCAGCAAACGATGTCAGACCTGGAGCAATCTCTCACTTCCTTATCAGAGGTGGTGCTACAAAACAGAAGGGGCTTGAATCTCCTATTTTTAAAAGAGGGCGGGCTATGTGCAGCTTTAAAAGAGGAATGCTGTTTCTATGTGGACAAGACAGGGGCAGTCAGGGAATCTTTGACCAAGTTAAAACAGGACCTGGAGAGGAGGCGCAAGGAGTATGAAAGTAAGTAGTGAAAGCTGGTTCGAGTCTTGGTTTATGCATAAACCATGGTTTACAACTCTCCTCTCAGCTATCGCAGGACCTCTAATTATTCTATTGCTACTAGTCACAATTGGTCCCTGCATAATAAATAGGCTACTAAGGTTTGTTCAGGAAAAGATCGATACTGTCCATCTCTTGGTCCTTCGCCAGAAATACCAAGCCTTAGATACTGCTGAGGAAGATTCCTCAGTCTGACCTAGTTAAAAGGGGGGAAATGCTAGGAAAAGAGGAATTTACTGCTTGTTTGAATATACTGCTTGTCTGAATTTACTGCTTGAATTTACTTCTTTGAATTTACTGCTTGTAACCAATTAACTCAACTGGAGACACAGGCATCATAGAGGCGAAGTGCTATAACCCCCAGAGCCTCTGTGTCATGTCACGTAGATGGGTCTGCTTACACAAGATAACAGGAAAGAGTCGTGCCAGGTACAATACCACCCATCCCTCCCCAATTGAGACACCTGAAGGGAGTTGTAAAATTTTTTTGTTATTGGTTTGTGAAATGCTTGCTTTGAAACTATTGGCTGTATGAATGCGGGCTTTTGTGTAACGGTTGTGGGAGCCTATATAATCTTTACCTAAAACTGCCTCAGGGTAGATCACTGTAACCAGAACTGCGTGTCTTGGAAGGATGGTAGACCCCAGCTAGCTGGTTTAATAAAACTCTGCTTGATTTTTGCATCTCCATACTCGTGCATTTGTTCTCCAGAAGAGACCCACCGAGTCAAGGACCCTAACACACTGCAGTCAGACATCTGCCAAGAAGAACTTTATGTAGGGAGTGGTACCAGCTCAAGGGAGATCTGTATGTTGTATGCAACAAAGCTAGAGGGCTGAGCCATCTAAGTCCTTTGGAAGTAAAGTCCCAGAAGGCAGACATGGAGCTACTGGATTTGGTGTTTGCTCTGGTGGGTGTTGGTCTTCTTTTGGTCTGGTATTTCCTCACTATGCCCACATTCATCCCTTTTGGAAAGGGAATGTGTATTTGGTCCCATTGGAAGTATATAATTTATCTTTTGACATTACAAGGACTTATGGTTAAGAGATTACCTTGAATATCAGAAGAGACTTTGGACTCTGGACTTTTGAACAGTATTAAGACTGGCAAAAGCTATGGTGATGTCTAAAGGTTGACTAAATTCATTTTGCATTTTATGTGGTCATGAGTCTGTGAGGGCCAAGGAGTGGAATGTGGTTGTTTAAAAAAAAATGTGCCCCATAGGCTCCAAATATTTAGACATTTTGTCCCCAGATGGTGGTGCTGTTTTGGCAAGTTTTAGGGGGTACAGCCTTGCTGGAGGAAGCTCACTACTGGGGACAGGCATTGAGAGTTCTTAAGCCTTGCCAGATTTCCACTTTCCCCTCTGCTTCCCGTGCCTGCTTGAAGATACAACTGCTCAGCTTTCTGCTCTGGATACCTCTTCCTCCATGCCTCCTCCACCATTATGGACTCTAATCCTTTGGAACTGTAAGCCAAGTAAACTCTTCCTCTATAAGTTGCCTTGGTCATGGGTGTTTTATCACAGCAACAGAAAAGTAATACACCATCCAACACATCCTCCTTACACATTAATGTCTTTTTTGTTGTTTTTGTAACCCACTGAGGCCTGTATGCACATGGTTGTGGGGTCATCCACTGGAGCATGATGTGCGTCTTTTAACGTGGACACTAAGGATCTGAGCCCAGGTTCTCATGTTCAGTCAACAAATGTTCTTACCCACTTAGCCATCTTCCCAGCTGATTTTTGTTTTCTTTATAGAAAATAAAGAAATTCTAGACTGTAACATCAGGCCATGAGGGACCCATGCTACAGCAATTTAATGCCTGTCTGAAACTTACAAGAATGTAATTAATGTTAGAATCTAGCAACTGCTCTGCAGCACTGATCCTTCTCTCACAGATTCTGATAGGCACCCTACAGGGACATTGTCTGTGATCCCCAGCTAGCTGACTTGCTGGTCCTAAAAGGACCTTATGCTGTTCCCTGCCCTCTTCCCTGCCCCCTTCCTGGGAACCAGAGAGCCTGGCTACAGGCTCTTGTTGTGACCTACCCTCTCCTTCCATTTCAAAGATGTAAGAACGGCTTCCTCCTCTGCCACATGGGCTCTAATTCTCTTCAGAGAACCCCTCCCCCATGTTGTCTCTCTCTGGTGCTGGGGCCTAAACTCTCTTTGGAGCCCCTATCATGCTGTTGCCCCTTATCCATTGCATTAATAACTCTTCTAATAAACTCTTTAGTCCTCAGAGTCTTCTTAAACCACTCCCCACATCCAAAACCTAACAAAACTCAGCTGCTAAAATGTGGGACTATTGGGGCTGGAGAGATGGCTCAGTGGTTAAGAGCACTGACTGTTCTTACAGAGGACCTGGGTTCGAGTCCCAGCACCCACATGGTGGCTACAAATCATCCTTAATTCCAGTTCCAGGGGAATCTGACGCCCTCTTCTGAGGCATTGCACAACACAGGTACACTCACATACATGCAGGCAATACACTCATACACATAAAATAAAAATAATAAATAAAATATTTTTAATAAGTGGGACTATCTATCAATGGAAGGAACAGTAAACTCTGAGTTGGCTTTACATCCATCCCACCATGACTCCAAAGATGGACTTCAGCACTCGCTTAAGGTAGTTTTATCCTTTGATCTGAGAAAGAGCTTCATGAAAGCTTGTACTTTCACAAATATGAGTCAAAGCTGTCTTCCAAAGACAAATGTTTGTAACATAGTTCTTTAAACAAAAAGCAGTAACAGAATTTTGGGAAGACAGTGTGAAGGTGAGACGCACTTAGAGCTCTGTCCATCTCTTGGGAGAAAGCTTAAGACCAAAAGCTGATGGATTTTCATGAAGAACGTGGACATCAACAGTAACTTCAGGGCCTGTGGAAGTTTGAATGAGAAGTGTTCCCCCATTGGCTCACATGTTTAACACTTAGTCTCCAGCTGATGGCACTGTTTGTGGAGGTTGAAAAGAAGTGGCTGTGCTGGGGGAAGTGTGTCACTGGGGGTGGACTTAAGAGAGTCCATAGCCTGGTCCCATTTCCAGTTCTGCCCTCTTTGCTTTCTGTGTGTGTTTGAAGATGTGAGCTCTCAGCTTTCTGCTCTGGCTGCCTCCCCCACCATTATGGACTCTCCCTCTGGAACCACAAGACAAAATAAACTCTTTCCTCTATTGATTGCCTTAGTCATGGTATTTTATCCGAGCAACAGAAAACTAATACAGGGCCCTAGTGATCATGTGATCTCCAAAATTCAGGACCAACCACCCTCTGTGTCTTCAATAGTATTGTTTCAATAATCCACACTAGCAGCTACTTTAAATAGATACTGCCTACTCTGTCTTGTAATTGGCTGGGGCTAAATGCCAGACACTGGATGTCTGATAACAGAAATTAATTCTGACACAGTTCTAGAGGCTAGAAGTACAAGATCAAGGTGTTGATGGGTTTTATTTCTCCTGCGGTCTCTCTTCCTGGTTTTCAGATGACCTCCTCAGTGTGCCTCAAGTCATAGCTCTCTGCCTGTGCTGCTGTGCCCTCATCCCTTTGTCTAAGGACCTAAGTCAAGTTAGATTATGGTCCAGACATACCACCTCATTTTACCTTAGGTATCTCTTTAAATACCCAGTATCCAAATATAGTCACATTCTGAGGTAGGATGGGTTAGAACGCCTTTGAACTTAAGGACTCCTTTGAACACAGTGTAGTTCATGACATCCTGCCTTCTGGTCCCCATAACTCAAGTCCATCTTATATGCAAAATTTAATTCTCCATCCTAACAGTCACAAAATCTTAACACATTCTGATATTTAATCTAAGCCCCAAATCACATAATTATGTCCTCTAAATCAGGTACAGGTGTTATTGGTAGCATCATTCATCCTGAGGCAAGATTTCTTTCTAATTTCAGCCCAGTTAAACCAAATTGTCTTCTTCCAACATACAATCGTGGGACAGAAATAGTTTGGACATTCTATCCCCTAGAGAAAACCCAAAAAGAAGGAAAAGGGTGCCCAGCAAATTCAAAGCCAGGTGGACTCCACTAGCACAAGAACGCTCCTCACTGGCTCCATTCTCGGTCCTCCATGCTCACTCTGGTGACAGCCACAGTCTTGTACCACAGAGCCACAGAGCAGTGGCCTCGAAGCAGCAGCCTGGTCCACTTAAACCAAGGAGGTACCTGTGGGTCAGAGAAAAGATCACACAGAGTCAGGGCACAGTATTATGGTGGCCTCCAGGTCTGCATATGGCCTAATGCTGAAATTTTTGAAAGGCTCCACAGAGCAGTCAGGGAGCCCACCCATAAAACTGTTTTGATCCCCATGTGTATGGCTGTGGGCAGACTCTTAGGTAACTATATCTGAGCCATACTAACAGCCCTAGTGATTAAAGAGCTGTCCTCTTTAGGGGAGAACCAAACCAGAAAACAGTCACAGATTAATGATGGTGCTGGCAAAGCTGGCCTACTTTAGACACATCCCCTCTGTTCGTCCTCCAGCTCTATCTTCTTTGAGCCCTTGTTTCTTCAACCTCCTGAGCAACCCAGTAGGGGAGGAAATTTGAAATTGTGTTATGCTTTAGGACTTAACATTGATCATAAGAGAAAGGAATACATCACTGATATGATATGTCCAAGCCCACAGCAGTTCTTGGAGGAAATCTTTCGAGCAAAACAGTTTCACTCATCAAACTGCTGAAGTGTGGACCCTAAATTGGATTTGAGGAAGGAGTGCCACCTATATTTATTTTTACAAGTCTTTTTATGACTCATCATTTTTTCTAATATTTGAAATATCAGAATGCTAATCTTTCTTGTACTTTGAGTAGATAGGTATACTATAGTAGAAATCAGAAGACACTTTTTCCTTATGAAAAGTTTTGTATGGTGTTTATAATTAAGATCAATTCATTTAAGATAAACGAATCCTCAAAGCTCTTTCCTTTTGCAGCAAGACATTGTTCCCTTGCTCCCAGGATACTGGGGAGCAGATAACAAGGCGCAGCATGCAGGGAGGGTTTCTTAGACTATACATCTTTCTCCTTTTTTCTCAGAGCTTTGCAGATGACCATAATCACACATAAAGTCATGTCTGACCAAGGAATGAGACAAGTTTTCTCTTTGTTTTTTGGTCTTTTTGAGACAGGATGTCCCTATAGGACCAGTAGCTGTGGGACTCATTATGTAGGCCACGCTGGCCTTGAACTCTCAGAAATTCACCTGCCTCTGCCTCCTGAGTGCTGGAATTAAGTTGTGTGCCACCACGTCCAGCCAAGTTTTCCCCTTGTATGTATACTAGTTGCTTTTCTTCTGAGGAAGTAGTGTTTTGGAGAGGGTCATTCAGTCATTTAAGAGAATCCAAATTTTGGAGATTAATTAGATTTCCTTCTACTTATGCAAAAGAAGAATGTTTATTATTTCTAAAAATATTCCTGGACCCTATAATTACTACTCTTACTGACATCCTGTGACTACAGTATCTAACTTTGCATGGTTTCTTGGAGCAAAGTTAAGCATGTAGAGTTTTATTAATGTTTTAGATATTATTATTTTTGACATTATTGTGGATCAAAGAGAACAAATAATTGAGTTCATGAAATGTCCACAATGCCACCAGCGGAGGGTAGCCATGAGGGTGTGAGAGATGGTTGCATCACACCTGCAATCATGAAGTAGAGAACTTGGGTCAGAACTGGGGCCAGGCTATAACCTATAACTGCCCTGCTCCAGCCCAGTGACCCACTTCCAGTCACTAGGCTCTACCTCTGAAAATTTCCACAGCCCCTCAACTAGTGCCACCAACTGGGAACCAGGCATTCAAATGCAGGAGCCTGTGAGGGGCATTGAGGGGTATTCCATATTCAAATTATAACAGTACATGAGGACTGAAAGCTCTTTTGTAGCATAAATTGGACATGTATGAACTTGTTTATGATTTTTCATGTCCATCAAATATAAGTGCAAGCAAAGGACAGCACATAATAATAAGGTAACTAGGACAATGGGGAAAGAATTCTGATTTGATTCCAAACCACCAGACCTATCCTCTTATATTTTCTGTATCTGTCTATGAAAGCACTATGAACAAGCCATACCCTTGAGAATTACATTTGACATACCTTTTCAAGTATCAGATCCTATAGATTTTTCTTTCTAAATAATTCCCAAACATATCTGCTCACAAACTACATACTAAACATTTTCTCTTTGTATCCTAGACAAATATAACTGCTCTTTCAAGTGGGAAGCCAAACAACAGCTCAGCAAATATTCTCTTGAGAATTCATGATGATAAAGTCCCAAGAGCAATTACTGCTTTATTCCTTCTTGTGTCTTGATCCCATGGGAGAGTGCCTGTCACCTATTCTCAATAAACTATTTTTAAAGTAAATGAATCTGTCCTTTACACTGCAGAAGTAAGGCTTACAAGACATGTATGCTAGCAAACACCCTCTGAAATAGTCCTTTGACAACCTAATATCTAATATTCCTTTTTGTCCTTCCTGACAGAAATAGGGCTTTGTTTTCTTATTCTTCCCCTTCACAATTCCAAAAAGAGAGTTCGATTCATTAATGCAATCAAGCAGTGTAAATCAGTTCCCTAGCCACTCTTTTTTTTTTTTTTTTTACCTAAGTGGGCATCTGACCAAGGAGAACCAGACTTTCTCCCCAGGTTGAACCATTCCTTTCTTGTTTCTTTTGAGGAATCATATTAATTTACTTCCTTATGGTAGTGATTTTAGAAGCATGAGAATGCCTAGCATTAAAATAAAGCTAATGCTTTGGACACAAAGTTGGAAAAAACAGAAAAGGAAATGTTTATCTTTGAACCCGTGATTCATTGACCTGGGACATTTTCCTAGGTCTAGCCTTCCTGTTTGGTGAAATAGCAAATTTTCTTGTCTAATGAATAGAATTTTTCTATTACTTATAACAAAGAGAATCTAAAATGGCTCATTTAATTATCAGCCTGTGATATTTCCTAAATAGCTATTCATATTTATAAAGGCATTTTCCCTACTTCTAATTTTAAATAAGACTCCTGATAAAATAATTGTCTTAGTGCTCAGAATTCTAGTCTATAATATGTATGGGGATGGGAAATGAGGTAGGGGAGCAGGGTTTTCTGACCAAAACAGGGAGAAATGGTCAGCAATGTCACTTATGCATCATAAAACAGGAGATCAAGGAAATATGAAGGAAGGGCACAGTTAACATGACACATTGTTGCAAAAGTTCCTTATATTCTGTTCAAACTCAGCATCTTTTCTGGAATACTAGGAAGTACATCATTTCTCAACAGTTAAAATGAAGTCAGGGCAAGTTCAATTATAAAGCTGAATGTTTAACATGATAGAAAATCAGTATTCATCTCATTAAATCTGCAGCCTCTTTGTAGTTAGCAAAGTCACTAGCTCATAACAAAGATTTGAGCACCACAATCAGACTTCACCTGTGAGTCAAGCCAGCCTTCTCCGAATTCAGGGGAAAGATTCCATGGCATGAAATAATATGGAACAGTCGACATCCTTCTCATCTAATTTCTACATCCCAACACTATTTCAACTTAATTTCCTGCCTATGATATCCTTTCTCCAACACAAGAAAATATTTTTATAGATGTGAGTCACTCTGAGAGATTCAGTTTGATCGTGTGAGACCTTTCCATTTCTTGTTTTGAGTAAAGGCCACAGAAAATGAGAGGGCTCCCCAGAGATTTTTAATAAAGTAACATTTCCTATGTGTGCTGCATCACCTAAATCACTCAGTAATCAAAATTTCATCCCTTAATACTTCTTGACATTTTCCCTTCAGAAAGCAATTATTCTAGAACCAAGAAAGGGAAAGATAAAAAGAAAGAAATGAACATATTAGAAACAAGCCAATATTGTTCAGTTCCAAAGCTCCCTGAAGCATCCAAGAGTCAAATGAATGGCAGGATACTAGAATGTGGTTCATATTTAAGAAAGTCCTGTCCTGATTCACAGCACTTCAGTAGGTAACCAGAGCATATCCCCCTCTAAGAATAGTGCCAGCTGCCCATGCATGCACATCTGAAAAGGGTTAATAAGTAAAATGTACAAAGAACTAAAAACTCAATAGCAATAACAGTAATCTAATAAAAATGTGATGGTCAGTTTTTGTCAACTTGACACAAACTAAAGTCACCTGGAAAGAGGGAACCTCAACTGAGGAATTTCCTCCATGAGCTGGCCTGTGGTCATGCCTGTGGGGCATTTTCTTGAGTTCTGGTTGATGTAGGAGGGCCCAGCCCACTATGGGAGGCACCATCCCTGAGCAGGTGGGGCCTGAGTTATATAAGTAATGAAGATGAGCCAGGCATGCTGGCTCATGCCTTTAATTCCCACATTTGGGAGGCAAAAACAGGCCAATCTCTAGGAGATCAAGACCAGCCTGATATCCATAGGTAGTTCCAGGCCTCTGGTCATCTGTGGCTATAGGGAGACACTGTCTCAAAAAGACCAAAAAAAATATATATATATGAGCAAGCTAGGGGGAGCAGGCCAGCATTAGTTCCTGCCTCCAGGCTCCTGCTTGAGCACCTGCCTTGACTTCCCTATATGAAGGACTATTATTGTAAGCTGAACTATACCCTTTCCTCTCCCATGTTTTATCACAGCAACAGAGAACTGAACTAGCATAGACCTGAATACAAATTTCGCAGGGGAAGACATATAAATTGTAATGGCCCCAAATGGAGTCCCCAAAATTATAATAGCCAAAGTAACTTCATTTTGTATAAAGCAATGACTTTAAATTTCAAAAGATGCCACCTGAACTTAGTTGCTTCCCCTTAGAAGAGTGTTTTCTTTGGAGTAGCTGACCTTTGTCACCTCCCAGACACTGTAGCTGTGCTTCTACCTAACCAGGAAGCCTAAAAAAAAATAGTAATCAGAAAGCGCCTTACTGTCAAGGTCTCTATACATTTACTAAGAGAAGAACTAACACAAGCTTGCTCTTGATTCTGTAGTTTGCTTATCTGTTAACTTGGGCACCCTGACCATACTCATGTGTGATGTAATTCCCATAGTATTTGTGGGTTTTGCCTTTATAAACTAGTTTCACCCTCCCCTCGGGGCTGTGGGTCCTGAATCTAAGGGACCATGGATGACTATAGCCCTAATAAATTTGACCAATTAAAATTTAAATTGAGTCTGGTGGTCTTTTTCCCAGTGGTTTCAAACTCCTTAACATTTAAAAATCCTCAGTATCACTAATTGTCAAAAAAAAAATTGCAAACTGTAACCAAAATGAGATATCACCTCATTTCTGTTTTAGAAGGCCTATCATCAGAAAGACACAAGAAAGTTAAGTATTGGCAAGGATGTGGAAGAAAGGGAACCCTCTTACAATATTTGTTGAAATGTATATTAATATAATTATACGGAAATCATTATGAAGTTAAAATTAAAAAGAGGACTACCATGTGATCTATCTGTCATCCTTTATAACCAAAGGAAGTGAAATAATGCCTATGAGTAGATGATGGGATAAAGAAATATATATGTATATGTATTAATAGATTATACAGACACACATACAGGTGTATATTAGAATACTATTTAGCCTTTATAAAGAAAGAATCCTGTTGTTTGGGGGTAACATGGATCAACATGGAGGATATTATGTTCAGTGAAATATGCCAGGTGCAGAAATACAAATGTTTTAAGATCTCACTGATGTGTAAAATCTGCAAAGAAAAACATACAGAAACAGAGTACAGGGGGACTGGGAAAATGATGGTCAAGGAATACAGAATTTCAATTACACAAAAGGAATAAGTTCAAGAGATAGATTGTGCAACATAGTAATTGTAGTTAATAAAAATATAGTGCATACTGGAAATGGCTACATGAGTAAACTTTAAGTGTTCTTACCACAAAAAAGCAAGTGGGTGGGGTAATACCTGTGTTACTTAGCATGATTTTGCAATTTTACAATGTAACATATTTAAAATATCATGTGGTACGTGGACAATGTACACATTTTGTTAATTAAAATTAATTAATTTTTGAATTGAATGTTTAAAGCCACAGTTTTCACTAGGTGCTAAAAATCATGAGATATAAAATTACATTAACATTTTAACATAATTTAAGTCACAGTGTGCCCTTCCTCTAAAGGTTAAATTCATACTCCTTGCCTCTTAAATATAGCACGAGGCTTAACTTTTTGTGGTGTCAAAGTCCTCTGTTGCCTGAACTTACAGTGGCATAGTAAAGTAAGAACTGAACTGGTGGAAGGGACACCAGGTTACCTAGAATGTCTAGAGTTTTTCCAACTTTCCCATATCTAAGTTTCCTCAGATCAGAGACCAGATCCATTCACCTTTGTAATCCTATTATGCTCAGTGACTGTTATGCACTAAATAATGCCATTTATTCAACTGTCTATATTCTAGAAAAAGAGCACATTGCCCCAAATAACTTAGATAAAAATAGATTAGAGCCATAAGAAACTTTGGGATATTTGATTTAATTTTCTTTTCTAACAACGATGAAACAGAGGCTCCTGGAAGGATGTGGGCTCTTTAAGGTCTTATACAAGTTGCCATCAACTCTCTATCTAGGAACTCAGTGCTCTACCTAAACCGGGTTCTCCCCTTTCTTTCCATGCCGCTTCTCTACTGACTGGTATGCGTCCCATCCATAGTTCAAGAAGCACCCCTTTCATGGTTTTCTCGATTTCTCCACTAGAAATCAATGACCTACTACTCCTGTGAATTTTCCTAGTGTTTTCATTCTTTAACTCCTGTTGCCTGAGTTCTCTAGGGGTCTCTTGTGTGATCAGATAAACCATATATTTTTATGTGAGTTTATTATGGTTTATGCCCTCAGGTACGGAGGGGGTAAATTGGGGAACTTACACAGAGACAAGCACTCTTGCACCTTGGCCCAGAGCCCACCATGTCAGATGCTCCCACGGCCCTGCCCATACTCTCCATTAACTTTCACCCACACATCTTGGGCCCACAGTCTCATCCCAGGTTGGTAAATGCCCCCTCTTGCATCCATGTGGGTGAGGCATTGGGACCATCTCTCTCACCACACTCACGGCCACACACGTTTCTCCTGGCTTGCAGCTTTTGTCCCAAGATGGATCCCAGAAGCCCCCGAGTAGTCCCTGCTCTGCAGTAGGCCCCACCCCTTGGAGGAACTAATCACCTGGGGGACACTCCACCCCTTTCCTCTGCTCTTACAATCTTCCCATCAATCTTCCATTAAGGTCTCTGAGCCTTGAAGAGGATGACAGATGTAGGACTATCTCTCTTGTATCATGGTGAGATAGTGACTTCTTGGGCCTCCTCACTAGTCGTCTTTAGGCTGTGGTCACTAATCCATCTAAGTGGTGTTTCTTTTACTATAAAGACAAATGGAAGGAAGTAGACACATTTAAACAAACATGAATGTAAACGCAAATGCCTAGAAGATATCCCAGTAGGTGTACTATATTCATTAAACAATATACATGTGATGGCTTCCCCACTAGGGCCAGTAGCCATTCTCAACACAAGGTGTTGGCCTGGTCTACAGCACCAGATGTGTGTTCCACCCCTAGGAGTTGGCCTTAGCCAATTAGAAATTTGTCAGTTGTACGTATGTTGGTCAAGCCATTATTGAACTTGCAGGCATTCCTTGGCATGTCCATAGTGTGCAGCATGTGGTGTCTATTGTTGAGTAGAATCATAGGGGATCCTTTCTTCCCCAACCATCTGCATAGTGCCTTTTGGCAATATGAACGTCATCCATCCAGTGGCATGGATTTTTTTGTTTGTTATTATTATTATTATTTTTTGGCTTAGTCTTAGCTCCATCTCTTCTTTTTTTCCCATGCTCACAACATGCAGTGTCTTCATCAACATGGCCTTACTGACCTTTCTAGTGTACAACTGACATTAGTGGCAATAGCCTTGGTGAATTTGAGGACCTCTAGGATCTCTCTCTAACCAAAAACTCATAGGGATACAACCCATGCCTGTTACTGTAGATTTTCTTAACAGTTGTATAGTTTGGGAGTCTCTGTCTTCATCTTACCCAACCATAAAATTACTCCCAAGACAGGTATAGCTGGCCTTTGCTTCTTCGGGTATCTTTTAAATGGGTTTCACATCTGTAAAACACTCGAAGGAAGGTTAACATTAAATATTAAATCAATCATAAGCAAGGTCTCACACAGCATGGAAATGTTTTGTCCATTCGTATTAATTATTTTCTCCATAGATCCTTGTTAGGTATGATAGCATGGGTACGAGGCATTAATTTGGTTATCTCTCTACCATTTTTAGTTATCCCTTTGGAGTCATTTCTCACTTGGGGGATTTTACATGGAGTCTCTTTGTATTCTTTTATTCTTGATACACTTAGAGGTGTTGGCTCCAGTTGCCTGACCCCGCACTGGGCTAAGGAGGCAGGGGGCTTCTCCTGTCCCTGCTGCACTTGTTGGTTCCCTGAGTCAAACAGGCTCTGGGTCTGCTTCCTGACTGTAGCCATATCTGTCATCTTCCCATTGACCACATCAGGTTGCTGGGGGAGAACTTGGTGGGAAAACCTGCTTCCATCCCTAGTATAGCCTTTATCAGAAGAGAAATGCATCTTATTTAATCCTTGGGGATTCTTTACCACCCCTTGTACAGTTTTTATCCTTTGAATGTCTTTTGTAAACTGTTCTTCTGATTTTAAAACCTTCTAGAAAAGCCTTAGTACTGAATTTGGTTTTCTATCAATTTTTTCTCTGGGAATTTGGGCTTGACATAAATCTTGCCACATTTGTCTTCAAGTAACCCAAGTGGACCATTTCTTTGGTCTGGTCTCTTTTATATCTCCTATAGGGTGTTCTGTTATTTCAAAGACATGTTTTACATGCTAGTCAGAATCATTTAGATTTGCCAAAGCCTCTCTCACTTTTCAAAGATCCTGTCCCATCAAAGGGTTTAGTAAAACCATTAAAGCCCCCCATACCATTCTCGAGGTCCCAGTTGAATTAAGCTTTCTTTCATATCTCTGGTGAACACAGTCTTATCTGGGCCAGTGAACTGGACATCATATATTGCTTTTCTCCTACCTCATTCTCAGTAATGCCTGCCCCTCCTTTATAGTCCTCCAGCCCCTGCTAATCATGTCAATCTCCCTTGGTGACAACCATGTATCTTTAATGCCTTTAACCATCCATCCCATTAAGGACTGCTCCCCTGGGGCTGGAGAGATAGCTCAGTGGTTAAGAGCACTGACTGCTCTTGTAGAGGACCCAGGTTCGATTCCCAGCACCCACATGGTGGCTACGAACCATCCTTAACTCCAGTTCCAGGGGAATCTGAAGCCTTCTTCTGCCCTCCGCACAACATGGGTACATTCACATACATGCAGGCAATACACTCATACACATAAAAATAATGGATTTAAAAATTTTTTTTAACTGTTTAAGGACTGCTCCCCCCTGCATTGGCCTAGGTTGAAGAGTCTATACCTCAAGGACGGATGGGTGGTTATGTAACTCAGCTGTGAAGCTTCTTAAGGACTTAGACTGATGTCATTTGCTCCCATGTCCCATACTCTTACAACCCACATGCCTAGGGGTTCTCTGATTACTTGCTTGTAAGTTTTACTAGTTTTAACAGTTTAACACGGAGTATTTCCTAGCTACAGCACAGTTAACATTTTTTTCCTATTGTATCAACGGTTGAATCTGAGGGGAAGCCTTAGCTACTTTTTTTTTAGGTCATTTTCCTTTTTACCATTATCTGTCTTTTCCCCTGAGTCCTTGGACCTTACACAAGTCAAAGTGTTCCACTTTTTTTCTCTCTCCAGCTCTGCAACTGGGTCTGCCAGGACTTCTCTGGCCTTTTCAGCTTCCCCTGCCTTGGGCACATCTTTTATTATACAAAGTGGCCACCCAACTTTCTCTGGGAACTCTGTTTGGGTCCAGAGCTAGGAAAAGATTTTCTAGCCTTTGGGTAACCTTTAACAAATCTTCACATACCTGCAACATATCCCCACATTTATAACACAGCTGTGGCCCATGCTTCTGTGTGGCTGGCCTCTTTTTAGTAATCCACTGTAAAAACCACATCAGTGCCACCATCAGCACTCTAGCTTTTTCCAAACTTCCGTGGTTTGTCATTAATGCCATCCTGCAGGCTGCGCCAATTTTGTTGCCAGAGTTCTCTTGGGATCTCTTGGACGATCAGACAAACCATATAATATATTTTTTATGTGAGTTTATTATGGTTTATGCCCTTAGGTAGGGAGGGGTAAATTGCGGAGCTTACACAGAGATAAGCACTCTTGCACTATGGCTCAGAGCCTGCCATGTCAGATGCTCCCACAGCCCACCCATAGTCTCCGTTAACTTTTGCCCATGTATCTTGAGCCTGCAGTTTCATCCCAGGTCGTTAAATACCACCTCTCATGTCCATGCGGGTGAGGTGCTAGGGCCATCTGTCTCTCCACACCCACCACCACACCTGCTCGCAGCTTCTGTCCCAAGATGGCTTCCAGAAGCCCCTCAGTAGTCCCTTTTCCATGGCAGGCCCCGCCCCTTGGAGGAAATAATCACCTGGGGGACAACTCCATATTGGACACCAAGCACCACTCTACATGTTGGGAATAAAACAATAAAACAACATATCACATTCCTCATGTGTATGAAGCCCAAAGGGCCACCATTAATCACCAAGACCTTCAGCTACCTGATCATTGTGAAACTCTGTCTTCACTCCATGAGCCTTTTATATCACCTAGATTATTTGAACAACACCTTACCAGTGTCCATGCCTTTAATTTCTCTAGCACCCCTCCATCAGACTGGTCCACAAGGATCTTGGAGAAAGACCAAATTAAGTCTTCATTCTCTAGATAGCAGGCATACCTTTGGTCATCCAGTTTTCCTTTAGTGGCTTTCAAATCCTAGCATATGTGGTTATGAGGGCTAAATAAAGCCCCAAGGTATGCAGGGGCCTGATTCAAGCCTGGAAAAGCAGACTTCATCTACTCAACACTGTGTTTGCTCAACCATTGGAAAGTTATTGTCATATCACATCATCCTTAAATGTTCACCATGGACACCTCAAAAGCAAAGACATTCTCCTAGTGACCTCACTCAAGAAGTTTCATATTAACACAGAGCACATTATAGTCTGTGTTCAACTTTCCCAAAATTGTATCAATAATGTCTATTATTACTGAGATTGTTTTCTCAATTTCTTTTTTTCTTTGTGATCTTTCATGATATTTTCAATTCTGAAGAATACAGTCAAAAAAAATTTTTTTTTGATCTTTTTGAGACAGAGTCTCCCTGTAGCCCCAGCTGTCCTGGAACTCACTGTGTAGACCAGGCTGGCCTTGAACTCACAGAGATCCGCCTGCCTCTGCCTCCCGAGTGCTGGGATTAAAGGCATGCGCCACCACGCCCGGCCAGAATACAGTCAAAATTTTTATAGAATACCTCAACTCTCAGATCTGTTATCTTGTGATTGTATTAGAGCTAAATGTTTGTGTGTGTGTGTGTGGGGGGGGTGTTTTGTTTTGTTTTGCAAATGCTTAGGCAACATGGTATTCTTCCCAGTGTTTCACATTGAAAGTCTAATAAGAGTGTGTCTCCTAACTGTTGCTGTTTTGTTACTTGGTGAACATGGCATCACAAGATCTCTCCACCATGAAGACATACTCTCCTGTGTAATTAGCTAATAATTGATGGTTTTAGACTTTTAAAAACATGCAGATACCCTATTGCCCATCAATTTTCACCCAGTGTTTTAACATTTATTAGTAATGATGGAGTCCTTAGAGATTGGAAAATGATAATTTTCTAATTCTATCTTTCTTCAATAAATGCTTCCTTCCATATTTTGGTCTGCTAGAATCAGCATGAGTTTGTGGATTCTTAGTCAATATGTTTGATCTCTTCACCATCCTTGTTTTCTGTGATGCTCAGATCACCTCTTCTTGCTGGGTCCCATTAGTTTTTTAATATTTTCTTACTTTTAGGCAGATGCAAGATTTTCCAACCTCACATTATGTTTCCTCTGCCCAAACTTGGATCGCTCTTTTCTGAAAAAGCCTGGTTGATTTTTAATGGTTATGCTGGGTTTTACTGGAAAATATTTGGATCTGGACACACTGTGCCCATTGCTCCTGGGATGTCACTACATTTAGAACTTTACAAGGGACAGAGTTAGGAAATACTATAAAATATATATTCATGTATGGAGTGTATATATATTATCATGTATATATACACATTGGGCACTGTATATATCTTCACATTTTATTTTTTAAATATTTTATTATTTTTATTTTATGTGTATGCATGTATTGCCTCCATGTATGTAAGTGCACCTGTGTTGTGCAATGCCTGCAAAGGACAGAAGAGGCCATCGAATTCCCTGGGACTGGAATTTCAGACAGTTGTTCACTGCCATGTGGGTACTGGGATTCGAACCTGGGTCTTCTGCAAGGATAATCAGTGTTCTTAATCACTGAGCCATCTCTCCAGCTCCCATATCTTAACATTTTAAAAACCTAAAACCTGAACAAATATCTATGCATGTATATGTCATCAACTTCCTCCTTCCCCTTCTTTAAAGGAAAATAATACAATATGATGATCAGGCTGGTGAGATGGCGAAGCTGATAAGGGCTCTTGCCTCCAAATCTGATGACCTGAGTTTATTCCCTAGTACTCCAATGGTGGAGGGAAAGAACTGACTCCTGCAAGTTGTCCTCTGACCTCTACATGCATGTTAGGGCACACACATACCATCACCACATCACCACTGCAACCATTAAATAAATGAATACAGGTAAATAAATAAATCAATAAACAAATAAAATCTGATGGTCAACCATGTAAGGTGTGTAATGTGCCACAAAAAAAAAAATGACTAAGCATGCCAAGAAGCAGGAAAATGACTTTAAAACAATAGAGATGTTTGGAATTAGATATTTAAATGACTATTATAAATCACTTCCTTTCTAAAGCCATGGGGTTTCTGGATCAAAGGGAAAGTACACATAGTTTGTCACATAGAACCAAGTTCCTCTGTACAGAGGCTGAACCACTCTGCACTGCGTGGGAGGTCCTGCCTCCCCCCAGCCTTGTCAGCAGAGGAAGAATCAAGCTTTTAAATAGCTAGCTGCCCACTTAAAGAGATGAGAAGTGGTATCTCATTTTCTGAACACCATGTGAAGAGTCCAGAGTCTGATCTATTAATCTTTGAGCCATTTATTGGTAGTTCCTGGAATACAATATCCTAATTTAAGGTTGACTCTCCCTTAAAGGATAGTTCACTTTTGTGCTAGGTATGTACCATCCCACCGAAGTTCTTAGGCAGCAGGAGTGGGTCACAAGCAGCCCGAAGGTATAGCTGTATGTTACAGCTTCCCACTGATTCTTTGTTACTTTTGGCAAAATCACAAGTGCTTTGAAATACTTGTGCAACCAAATAGTCCTTCTATAGAGATCTTCATACTTGTTTATCTGCTGGGATCATCAAGTCAGGTTGATAAGACTCCTCATCCAAGAACATAGCCATGTTTCATTGACTTCAAATCTTTTTTTAAAAAAGATTTTATTAATTATTTTTATATTATGTGTACAAGTGTATTGTCTGCATGTGAGTGCACCCATGTCATGCAAATGCCTTGGGGGTCAGAAGAGGGCACTGGATTCCCCTGGAACTGGAGTTAAAGATGGTTCTTAGCCACCATATGGGTGCTGGGAATAGAACCCAGGTTCTTTGCCATCTCCCCAGCCCCTGGCTTCAAATCTTAAGAGCAGGATTTGGGTTATATTTCCTGTTCTTTCAGAAAATGTTCAATTGCTAGGCAAATTTTCTACCCAACCTCTCAGAACATCCATGCCTACTAAGAGACTATGTTTGAAAATCAGAACTTATAAAGTCACATTTATATGCCCAACGTATGCATCTCTGAAGGCTTTCTTACTTGATGCTTATATTTCTAAGAACCGCACAAATGACGCTTTCCAGACAATACCAGTTCACGTTGACATTTTCTTCATTCTTAAATCTGAAGCAGCTGGTGGGTTTTTTCTTTGAAAAAAAAAAATCTGTGTCTTAATATATTTGTTTTTATCATAATATTATTCCTCATTGAATATGGCTCCCCATTCTGAAATTAAGAAAATTAGAACTCTGAAGAGCATCCAGCATCTGCAATGTCCAGAATCATCCTTCTCACATAACCTGCACTGAGTATTCATTAACTTTTTCTCTAGTTAATAAACATGTAAAATCCTCATGTTTATTAAAGGCTGAAACTATTTTTAATAGACTGAATGGTTGTTTTAAGATCCTGTTCCAATTACCCTGTTAAATTCTGAGGATGCTCCATCTCATTTAGGATTGGTTATCTAGTTGGTAAAGGACTGAACAGAATTCAGAATTGTAGATATTCTTGACTCATTCCTGTAATCTCAGTATTTGAGAAGTAAAGGTAAGAGGATCAGAAATTTAAGGTCATCTTAAATTTAAGATCACATTCCAGTGCATGTCAAGTTGTCTCCTAACAATAAAGCAAAACAGAAAAAAGATACAGAATATTTTCTTGGAGGGAGTAATATGAAAAGATAGAGTATAGAGTCGATAACTGAGGAATTTATGCTATAAAAAGAATTCAGAGAAAAGGTGTACTGAAGACACAAAAGGAGACATTCCAAAGAAGGAAATCAAGGACAGAATTTACCCGGCTGAAAATGAAATCTTGAAAAACCCCAAGATGAACATAGTAAACCATTATAGATAATTCTACTTCCTTACCAACCTATATCAGCTGGTATTTATTTGTTTACTTATTATTATAAAGCAAATGACTTCTTTGGATAAAGAAAATAGTGTGGCTAGCTTTTCCTTGAGTGGACCTGTGCTGGACGGCTTTAGTAGTCAGCTTGGCACACCTGGGAGGAAGAAGTCTCAGTTGAGGCCTTTCTCCATCAGACTGGCCTATGCCCCCGTTCTGTGAGGAGTTTCCTGACTGCTAATGGATGTGGGAGGGTTCAGTCAATTGTTAGTGGCACTACTACTGGACAGCTGGTCCTAGGTTGCATAAGACAGCAGGCTGAACAACAGGCCTGAGGGAGCAAGCCAGCAAGCAGCGTTCCTCTGTGGTCTCAGCTTTAATTTCTGCCTCCAGGTCCCTGCCCCAAGTTCCTGCCTGACTTCCCTCAAAACTAGACTGTCACTTAGAAGTCTAAGATGCAATAAACCCTTTCTTTCCCAAGTTGCTTTTGGTCAGGCTGTTTTATCACAGCAATAGAAAGTTAACTAGAACAGGACTTAAGTTCCAGCCTAATAAAAAGACTTAGAAAGAGCCAAAGACACTGCATTAGTTATTTTTCTGTTGCTGTGATAAAACACCATGACCAAAGTAACTAACACAAGGGAGAGTTTACTGGTCTTAAAATTCCAGAGGGTAAGAGTCCATCACCGTGGGAGACATGGTGACAGAGACAGCCAGAGCAGAAAGCAGAGAGCTCACGTCCTCAAGCGCAGGAAGCAGAGTGCCAGAATGGAATGGGCATGGCTATGAACTCTCACAGCCCCTGCCCACCCAGTGATGTGCTTCCTCCAGCATGGCCACACCCCCTAAAGGTTTCATGACGCTCCCCAAACAGCACCATGAACCGGGGACCAAGTATCCAAATACCTGGAGCCTACAGGGGACATTCTCACTCAAAGCACCACAGGCATAAATCAAGAAGCATTCACACCAGATCTGGCCTGGTAGAGACAGCAGCTACTGTGCATATGAGTAGAGACCATAGAATTTTATCTGGGGTTCATAGTTGCCTCTCATAAACTCATTTTGTATTCACTAAGTCATTAAATTTCTTAGTTTCTGAGCTCATATTAGTTTAGTCTATCTGCTTATTCCCTATTTTTGTTCGAAGAAGGGAAAATTCACTCCATAGTTTTATGAGTACTTTGAAGGGCATGGTGAAAATTCTGCTTCTAGACATTATTTCCACCATCCCCCATCTATCAAACTCCTACCCAAAGGTGATTATTCTGTCTAGAGGAATGCTGTAAATGGAAATCGAGATGATGTATTTAAAAGAGTTTTCTGGAGAATTAAGTAACTTTGAGGTCTACCATGACAGGCATCAGGCTAAAAACTTTGTAGACACCAGCTTTTTGATGCCTTAGGACCATCCTGAAGGTACCATTATACCCACTGGAAAGGAGAGAAGGCTGAGGATAAAGAAATCTTAAAGTTTGCCCAATTAGTGGCTGAAGGGAATGAAAATTCCATCATCTACCCACAATCCACGAAGTAAATTGCTCCCTAACATAAAAGAAATGAGCTTATAAACAAGGAAGGGCATCCGTTTCTATAGAGCAGTGAAGCTGACAGCTGAGCACACGTGATCAGGGTGAAGCCTTAATTCATCACCATTTTGAGCAAAGCAGTTGTGAAAGGGAAAAAAGTCACAGACCTCATGGGTGATGGATGGCTCTCAGCATCTTCCTTGTGATCCCATAGACCTCATAAATCTTTACCCAAGATGAATTTCTTGTTTCTTTAGTTTAGACAAATTGTCATCTTGCCAATTCATTTCTCTAACAAACCCAAAGCACCGGAGAAGTAGGTAATTTTTAAGATTTATATTTTTCTTCATATTTTAAAAATAACAGCTGAATTTAAAAAAGCTGCTTTTTTGTTAAATAAGTATTCCTTCCACAAAAGGACAGTGCTCAAAATTCAGAATATACCAGGCATTGGACAATAGTTATCTAAATCTGAACTTCAGGTAGAGATATTAAAATGGAAATTGTACAAGTCTGTATGCTTTGGTAACTTGTTTTGTGAAATTAAATAGATTTCTAGAAACAGTCAAGCACTAGGGATATGAAGTTATTGTTTAAATTTGAGATTAAAATGATACCCACTTTCAAAAGGAAGAGAGCTATGAAAAAGCTTGTATCTTGAAAGATGAATATGAATCAGAAGAATGAGACAATCTAACCCTTGCGGGGGTGGAAAGGGCTTTTCCTTTCAGGGCTGTAGATGAGACATTTAAAAATAAGATTTCAGAGCTCCAATCCTCTTGCAAGGCTTTGTGACTCAGAATTGAATTGAATTTATTAGTCTGACAAATTGGTTTTTATAGATGCCTTGATTTGAAAACCAAATATACTGCTTAGTTGGTAACTTCACAGAGGCCATACACATCATTAAAATGCCTGAGAGAGACTTCCACTGTGACTGTTTATATAGATGACAAAGGAGTCAGGAGACTGCTTCCTCCTAGACATGCTAATCAAGGAAGGACTGGATGGTCTCTATGACTCTGTACTGAGAACTTCCTTCCTGAATCCTTACATCCTTGTGTCCCAACCAAGTACAAGTGCAAAGGAGCATGGTAGTGAAAGATGGCAGTGTAAGGTAGAGCCCAAGCCAGAAATGAAAGTCAGAACTCAGAGGCTAGCTTTATGACCTTATACTTCTGGACCTGTCACTTCTATGCTCCGTTTTCCCAGGAAGTAGAAGAGGAAACTGAGTGGGTGGTCAGGCTCTGAAGAGATAGATAGATGGATAGATAGATAGATAGATAGATAGATAGATGGATGGATAGATAGATGATTCATAGATAGATGATAGATAGATAGATAGATAGATAGATGATAGATAGATTAGATAGATGGATGGATGATGGATGGATGGATTAATGGATGGTGTTTTGGAGAACGATAGAGATGATAGATGATAGATAGATGATGATGATAGATAGATAGATAGAAGATAGATAGATAGATAGATAGATAGATAGATAGATAGATGATAGATAAAAAGATTTATTGTAACTGCTAACATGGATATAGAAGCTGATAAGTCTGACATCTGTCAGGTGGAGGCTGAGGAGAATCAATGTTACAGCTTAAGTCCAAAGGTAGTCTTCAACCATCAGTGTTCCAGATGAAGTCTTAAAGCAATCTTGGAAAATTCTCTTGATGGAAGATGGCTGATCGTTTCTTTTCTTGTTCAGGTCTGACTGGATGAAGCCACCCATATCCCAGTAATGTGATGGGTACAGGTAATCTGCTGTATTCAAAGTCCACTCATTTAAGTGTAACTCACTCAAAAAGTCACAAAAACACTAGAACACTATTTGGTCAAGCAGCCCAGTTAACAGGTACAGTTAACTATCACACACACTCTCACAACAGCAGTACAAAGCATTATTTGTGAAGATCACCTCCTGAGCTCATACTATAAACAGCCATCATATGTCAAAGAATGACAAAGCCAGGACTCATTCGAAGCCATCTGCTTTCAAGGTAATTCCAAATTCCTCCAAAGATATTCCTCCACTGATACTTGTTAAATAAGCTAAAGATATTCAATGAAGTGAAATGACACTATATCTTCACTTAACTCCCTGACGGCTCCATGATGTCACTTCTGAGATTCACAGAATAATAAAAATCGCCTGCACTCACAGGTCTTTCTGCTTAAAAATAGTTTTTTCTTCAGCATGCAACCTATTGTGAAAGCATACTCTCTGTTTCCTAGTTTGAGAAGGAGAAGAAAAGATGAGAAAAGGACAAAGTGACAATGATGGGGGAGGCTTGAAAATGAAAGAAACGGCTAACCAAGATGGCCACGGCAGTGTAAGCGGCAGACAGAACTGTCAGTTTTCTCTGGGTTCATCTTAAAGCCCGTAAACCAGGAGTGTAGTCACTGTGGGACTGGAGAAAGCCTTGTCCTTCACACATGTAATTTGTAAGGCAGGTTCTCCGCCCTCCCAGTTTGCTGAGACGAGAAAAGTAGCTGTGATGACAGTCTGTGAAGCTTCTCTTTGGAGTCATCAGAGCTGCCTTGTTCCTCAGGATAAGGCCATTTGACATCCTTGTACAACTATGGCCACACCCCTAAGTTCCTTCTCATCCACAGAAGAGTCTCTAATCTTGCTTACAGCAAGTATCATGCAGTTTCATCAGGAGCCTGTTATTGCCTTAAGGACAAAATCCTATACCCAGTTCCCAAGTACATAATTATTCCACTCATCTTTCCTCCTAGACTCAGGCAAAGCCTCTTGAAGACAGTAATTTGATCTTCCAGTCCTCTCTCAAGAACCACCTCCATTCATCTCTGATCTCCACCTCCTAGGATCTTCTAACCCCAACCTTACAAGGCAGACTCGGCTCACCAGCTCAGGATGGAAAGTGTGGATGAATTAATCATCAGTGCCAAATGGGTTATAACACCAAAGAAAGTTAGAAAAATAACAGATTAGGTTCTTGGTTATTTTATAAGCTAGTGGTTAGCACAATAAGCCTTGTAAAACATAGAGCTATAAAATTACTTTGAAAACATAATCCAATTTTAAATGAAAGCACCTAATCAGTTGTGAATGTGTGTGTGTGTGGGGTGTGTGTGTGTGTGTGTGTGTGTGTGTGTGTGTGTGTGTGTAAAATGCAAGAAAAATAATTCTTTCTTGTAGTTTTGAAATTAGAATGATCTGGCCTGTAAATTGTTAAATATTTAAGGATTAAATACTTAATGGAAATCTCAAACTATCAATCCATCAGTATTGTTGATAAATCTAATCTTAAATATATTAGGTAAAAAATACTGGTCATTCACATAACAAAGTGGGGAACTCCTTTTGAGAAATAATCAACTTTAGATATCTAAATACAGAAACCTTAAAATGAAAAATTCTAATGAGAGATTCAGGGGTGTGAATCCAGGTTGACCCTTTATATAAATGATGTCATCACAACAAGTTCCAGGCCAGCCAGGGTGAAGTGGTGAGACCCTGTCTCGAGAAAAACAAAAACAAACAAAAAACTCTAGATTTCCTGGTGGTTATTTTGTTGTTGTTGTTGTTGTTTAAGATTCATTAGATAAATTGAAACTACCAAATTTTAACTTACTTTTAAAATGAGTAAATTTGTTCATTATTTAAAAGAATTTAAACCCTAAATCAACATAGATTTATCTTTGGAAATTTCAAGGGAATCTAAGTGAGAAGAGGTGGTACATGTGTGTACGGGGGTGCTTATCTATGCACAAAACGCAGAGACCAGGATCTGAAGCGATGATTCAGCAGTTAAGAGCACTGGCTGCTCTTGTAGAGGACCTGGGTTCGATTCCCAGCACCCACATGGCGGCTCACAGCCTTCTGTAACTCCAGTTCCAGGGGATATGACACCTTCCTAGGGCCTCTGTGGGCGCTGCATGCATAGGTGCACTTAGATATGTGCAGGCGAAACATTCACATACGTAAATAAAATAATAATAAATTTTTTAAAAACCCACAGAGGCCAGGGAAGTATGCCGGGTGTCTTACCGTACCACTCCCTGCCTTATTTCCTTGAGACAGGGTCTCTCACAGAACCTAGAAATGGGCTGTCAGTCAGAAGCCCTAGATCCTCCTGTCTCTGCCCCCCACTTCCCCCAGCACTGGAGTTATAAGCATACACAGCCACGGCTAGCTTTGTACATTAGGGATTTGAGCCCGGGTCCTCACACTTACACAGGAAGGGCTCTTTCCAACTGAGTCATCTTCCCAGTCCCCAAACATTATTTCTTGTTGCCTAAACTATAAAGATTTGACCAAATCACAGATTAAATCAGGTAGAAACCATCACTAAGCCAAGTTGTAGGAGAAAGGAAGAAAAGAATCATAAGAAACACACCAAAGTTCACACCCAGCCATCATCAAAACAAGTCTGTTAACAACCTTAAATAAGGCATATAATAAATTATAAATAAATTATAAATCAATGGAAATTATTTCACAACAAAATGAAAATAAATGCCCTCATGATCAGCCTCTCTTACATTCTCTCTCTCTCTCTCTCTCTCTCTCTCTCTCTCTCTCTCTCTCTCTCTGTGTGTGTGGCTTTGATCACTGAATTTCAAACAGTAAAAAGCTCTTGACATTAACTAACAAATGCCAGGTTTTAATGCTTTTCCCATGAAATTAAAAACTGTATTTATT
>NW_008350535.1:2797553-2806500 GCF_000622305.1 Nannospalax galili
GTGCTCCAGGGAGCTTAAACACAAGTCTCAATCCAGCAAATATTTCAGAGGCAATATTTTAGATTTGTTTCTATCCAGCACAGAAATCAATTCTATGAATGCTGAATTTTTCAGTTGCCACCTGTGCTGAACGACCAGTTTAAAAGAATAAAAGGCATACTGGGAAATGCTGCTTCAAAATTAGCTTAATTAAAACTGGAGACATTCATCTGTAGACAATAGATTTTTTAAAACATTTTACTTATTATTTTTATTTCATGCGTATGAGTGTAATGCCTGCATGTAGGTAGGTACACCTGTGTCTTGCAATGCCGGTGGAGGTCAGAAGAGGGCATCGAATCCCCTGGAACTGAAGTTATCGACAGTTGTTAGCTGCCATGTGGGTACTGGGAATTGAACCCGGTCCTCTGCAAGAGCAGACAGTGCTCATAATTGCTGAACCATCTCTCCAGCGCCAAAAGATCTTTTTAAGAAATTTTCATATTTAATTAATTGTACTTAATTCATGGCTTGCAAACATCTTTGATTCATCAAGGCCTTAAACTTGAGTTTGATTAGTTTTGTTGGTTTTCACTAATTCCATTAATTTCCTTGGATTTCTTTTTAGACCACCACATTAATGCTTTTGCTATGCCTTTTAAGTAGACATTGGGTTATATGTGCATGCATTCCTCTCACATAAATTCTATTCTGAAATAGAGAAAACTTGGTTCACTTGTTTGTAATCCTTATTCTTATATTTTTAAGATTTATCTATGTTGTCATGCAGAGTGTGGTTTTGTGAAATGCTTTATTGCTTCTGATTCTTGTGTCATTTCAGAGTGCACATCCCATGACATCACACTGTCTCATGTTTACTGCACACAGTCAGTTAAGAGGCTACTTGCCCCCAGTGCCAACTAACTACTACCATGAGCTATCTCCTATGCCTACTTTAACAGCCCACTTTGAGGCGTTCAGGGGTACAAATCCATCACTAGTACCCCCAAGACGAAGGACATACACATTCTTGGCTTTATCTGGATTGTTCTCCAGAAGGGAGCGTCACTCTGCACAGCTACCATCTGCCCCATTGCACTCCTTCTTTCTCGGTTTATCCTTCAAGTGAGGCTTTTCATTTTACATATCTATCACTGCTGTTCTGATCAGTAGAAAGTGAAATTTTGTTACTTATATTTTTCTAATTACCAACAGGTTTGAACATCTAAAGGAGATGGTAATAATTCAGATTTCTTTTGTATAAGTTGCCTGATCAGAGCTCTTACCCATTTAGCTATTGAGCTTTCCATATTTGATTCAGAGGAATCACATCTGTATTCTAAGTATTAATTATTTTCTGCTTTAGAATGAGACATTATCTTCCCTCAGCTGCTGTCTAACTTGCCTACAGCATCAGTCACTGAGAGCAAATCTCTTACTTTGATGTAGTAAGATCCATAATTGTTTTTCACATTAATTTACATTTTGGAGTATTTTGGTCCTATTTTATATGTGTATGTACACATGCACACATGTGTGTTTGTGAGTGGATGCACATGTGTGTGCAGATGCATGTGCACAAGTGTCCAGAGCCCAACTTCAGTTATTCCTCAGGTGCTGTCCACCTTGGCTTTTTAAAAGCAGGGTCTTTTAGTGGCCTGGAACTAGCCAGTTAGGTTGGCCAGTGAGCCTCAAGGATCTGTCTGTCTCTGCTTCCCTACCACTGAAATTATAAACTTGTAGCTTGCTTTTTGACATCGGCTTTAGGACTTGAGCTCAGTTTCTCCTGCGTGAGAAGCAAGCACGTTACTGAGCAATCTCCCCAGCCTTGATCCCAGTTTTGAAAAGATTTTGATGTCCTTAAGTCATAAAACTATCCTTCTATGGCTGCCACCATTACTTTTCATTTTGCTTTGGCACTGTCCTCATTGATCTGGAAACTGCCGTTCTATATGGTATAAGGTAAGGATCCAATTTTAGTGTTCTCTTATATATAATGAGCCTGTTTTCCTCAATACCACTAAATAATAGTCTTTCCTTGTCCATTGGCTTGTGGAATTTTCTTTAATCACATAACATGTTTCATTTCTACACATCTTCTTTGTTCTATTTGCTGTATTGATTTTTTTTTCTTTGCATCCTAATTTCAAACCTGTATTCATTTTCATTGCTTCATAATGTGTCTTAATCTATCACATGGCATAGCCCTTAGTTTTTACGTTAATTCACATATGCCTCCATATATATTCTAGAATGCATTTTATAAGTTCTTAACATGATGAGGTAGAGTTTTGATTGGGGTTACATTGAATTTACAGATTAATTTGGGAAGAACTGGTGGCTTTACAATGTTGTCAACTCTGTTCACTCAAATAGTTTATGCTTGGCTGAAGATAGGGTTTACTAGTAGATCAATATTTTGTAATGCACAGGACATAGGTTCAATCCCAGCACACAAAAAATCTTCATCAAATATTTAATTTGGGGCAGTAAGACCTTAAATGTGGTTTTATGCATTCTTAGTTAAGAGTGAATTCTATATATGAATACCTTTTGCCACTTTTGCAAATGATGCCATATGTTCCATTTAATTCCTATTTGGTTATTGTTGATGTCAACGATTAGTTTTATAATTTGGATTTCTGTCAAAAAATTGGAAGCCCTCTTACTTGCCATTTTAACAGTTTCACTGCTGGCTCAGCTAGTTTTTCCATCCATGTACTTGCATGAAATGTAAATATTAAGCATTTCATCTCTCTGCTTACAAACCTTATACTTTTTATTTATGCCTGTTTTGTATTTATTCTTGTCTTTTACCATTACCCAGTCTCCATTTGAACCAGTAAGCTCAGCTACAAAGAAAATATCTGAAAAAAGGGATCCTTCTGTCATAAGGTTTAAGGAACAGACTTTGAGCACTCTAATCTTCAGTTATAAAACAGATACAAACAGAAAACATTCTTTGCTGTGAGATTTACACAATCAATTCAACTCTCTCATTTTCTTAGAAATTCTAACTGCTTCTCCAAGACTTGATTAGTTTTGAAAGGTTTCTACTCTTGTGCTTTGAAGTCCTGTACCCCAAGAATTATCTCACTTGCCTCTCTCCTTTCACCTCTATCTTCTATCAGCAGCAACAGTTCTGTGAAGTCAGTTCCCATTCTTTGACTTCCTAAGGTGCCCAGGTCTGTACCTGGCCTCATTAAAATATGAAACAGTAGAAGATATTTACATTGAGTTAACACAAATAATTTAAAATAAAATATTAACATTCTTGTACCTAAAGGTACTTCAATACATTTCGGGTATAGAACACAGAATTTGGCAGTGTCTTATAAAACTAAATCTTCAAATGTTGTAAGCCCAGCAGCTCTACTTTTGGCATTTATCCCAGAGAACTGAAACACAGGGAGTCTTGCACATAAGTACTCTTAGAGAAAATGTTTTCTCTATTCATAATAATAAGAAACTGGAACTAGCCAAGATTCTATAGACCAACATATGGAATTGGGACAGAACTGAAAGGTAAGTTGAAGTCATACACAAAGACAGATAGTGAAGAGTGTGGTGTGGGTGGCAGATCCATCCACACCATGGAGAACTGTTCAGAAATATAGAAGAATGACCTCCTGGTGGCTAGACAGACACTCTTTAAGTAATTATGATGAGTGCAAAAAGTCAAACACCAAAGTAACACATTCTAGAAATCCACTTATGTGACATATTTGAAAAGACAAAAGAGTAGAAATAAACAACAGATGAGCCACACCAGACATTGGGGGCAGTGGAGTGTGCTCTTAGGAATCGTGTTTGTGTATTCACTGTGATGGTAGAGAGGGAAACTTGCACATGTAATAAAATTCAAATTAAGCATGGAGACATGCTAATAATGCATGTTACTAAGAATGAAGTTAATATACAGACACATAAACATGCATGCGTGCACACACTTCAGTAAAGCATAATGAATCATTTAATGACCCAGTGAGCATCTTCTTTGCTTTCTTGTTTCCTGCGTATTAAATATATATTTGTTTGAGCCCCTGCCTTCAGGTCTTTTGTGACTATACTCAGAGGTGGAATTGCTGGGTTCCACGGTGATCATGTGCATGAGTTCCGGTTTCTTTAGTTTCACTAATTGCGTTTGTCAGCTTCATGTTTTTGTCACCTAAAGTAATCAAGTTATAAAGAGGTTATGTTGGTTCCGTTTGATGACTGGACAGACCAATTGTTTCTAAGACACTGGTAGGGGAACTGAATGGAATTGTGTGGGGAGTTTGTGGCCAACAATAGCTGCTCACTGCATAGGAGAAAAACAAAAAGGGAGGAAGATGAAGGAAGCTGAGTTCCATTATGCCCTGTTCCCAATGACCTCAAAACTCCTCAAATGCCAGGTTTTAATGCTTTTCCCATGAAATTAAAAACTGTATTTATTCTGGCTCATTCTTTTTCATCACACAAATGTTAGGAGAGGTTTAGCACAAGCTCCAAGCAGTTAAGAGAAGCATCATTAAAAATTCTTAGGCAGTAGGAGAAGGCGTGCTCCAGGGAGCTTAAACACAAGTCTCAATCCAGCAAATATTTCAGAGGCAATATTTTAGATTTGTTTCTATCCAGCACAGAAATCAATTCTATGAATGCTGAATTTTTCAGTTGCCACCTGTGCTGAACGACCAGTTTAAAAGAATAAAAGGCATACTGGGAAATGCTGCTTCAAAATTAGCTTAATTAAAACTGGACACATTCAGCTGTAGACAATAGATTTTTTAAAACATTTTACTTATTATTTTTATTTCATGCGTATGAGTGTAATGCCTGCATGTAGGTAGGTACACCTGTGTCTTGCAATGCCGGTGGAGGTCAGAAGAGGGCATCAAATCCCCTGGAACTGAAGTTATCGACAGTTGTTAGCTGCCATGTGGGTACTGGGAATTGAACCCGGTCCTCTGCAAGAGCAGACAGTGCTCATAATTGCTGAACCATCTCTCCAGCGCCAAAAGATCTTTTTAAGAAATTTTCATATTTAATTAATTGTACTTAATTCATGGCTTGCAAACATCTTTGATTCATCAAGGCCTTAAACTTGAGTTTGATTAGTTTTGTTGGTTTTCACTAATTGGGTTATATGTGCATGCATTCCTCTCACATAAATTCTATTCTGAAATAGAGAAAACTTGGTTCACTTGTTTGTACAGTCTTTCTCAGCCTATATGACCATCAGTTACACCTCTCCATACTTACAAAAGGCTTCATTCCCCAACTCCGCCTTCTACTGTTGCTCTGTCCTCACAATCGATGCTCATTTCAGAAACATGAATTTTCTCAAAATGTATTGTGAGAGGGTCTGCTTTTGAAGCTTCCATAGGACAGTGGCACAGCATTAGCAAACACTATTTTTTCCTGTTTAATTTAATCTTACTCATCCCATCGTGTCATCACTAAGCAAAAGCCCTTTGTGAAGCCTTTCCTGGCTACTCCATACTACACTGATTTTTTTTTTTTTTACCATAACTTCTAACACAATGAGGGTATATAGTTACATAGAGTCTCAGTCTCAGTAACAAAGATATCTCCCAATACTCATTCACTTACTTCTGGAGATTTGGAAATTTCATCCCCCAAGGGCCCTTGTGGAAACTACATTTAGACCGTGTAGACCCATGTGACTAAATTTTGGCCAATAAGATCCATAAGGATATGAAGTATGGGGTCTCAGTGATGCCCTCTTTTCCTTATTGATGTTACTCATCTGTGACCTTTCTGTATATCACGTTTAGCCTTATTAGAAGTTTACCAAATTTATCAGTATTTTCAAAGAACTAGGCTCAACTTTCATTGTTTTTCTCTCAATTTCTTTGATCAACTTCATTTCTAATTTCTTAAAATATTTTATTATTTTTTTATGTGTATGAGTGTATTGCCTGCATGTTGGTAGGTGCACCTGTGTTATGCAATGGTCACAGAGACAGAAAGGGGCATTGGAGTCCCCTGGAACTGTAGTTACAGATGGTTGTTAGGTGCCATGTGGGTGCTGGGAATAAAACCCAGGTTCTCTCCAAGAGTGGTCAGTGCTCTAAACCACTGAACCATCTCTCCAGCCCCTCTTTTCTAATTTTTATTATTTCTTTTCTTCTATTGATTACATTTAATTTTTGTCATTGGGTTTTATAGGGTGAAATCACATATTAGTTTTGATTTGTCTTCTTCCCTGATGCATGCATTCAATGTTATAAATGTGCCTCTAAACAATACTTTGGCTATGTCCCATAGATTGTGATGAGTTCTGTTTTCATTTAATTTAAAATACTTTCCAGTTTCCTTTGAGTTTCCTTTCTTGATTTAGATATGATTTAGAAGTATGTTGAATTGTTGGTGAACTTGTCCAGCTGCCTGTCACTAAATTTTTATGTAATTCCATTTTGATCTAAGAACACATATTTTTCCCTGTTCTTTTAAGTATACTCTGTGCTCCAAAATGTGAGCTTTTAAAAAATTGCATCACTGAAGACATATTCCATAAAAGAAAAAAAAATTGATAGGTTGGAATTCATTCAAATTAAATTCTCTCCCTTAGAGAAAAGGGTTATGCAATTTGAGAATCTTTTAGATAGACCTACTGAAGGGGTACTCCAATTGCCTCACCCTGTGTCCCTGTTCAGCATGGAAGAAGCCAGAGCGGTCGGCGTCCTTATTCCTTATTGGCAGTTTGGGTAACCTCTTCAGAGGATGGTGTGATAAGAATAGGAGGTAGGAATTGGCTAGGCAGTTAAGGTAAAAAGACCCCAAAGAAATGTAGCCAGTTTCTTGGCTAAAAGTCAAAATGTCCTTGGGCCTGTTAGCAACATACTCTGTTCCAAGTCCAAAAATGTCAAAAGTATTTGGGATCTTGTATCTAATCCTTAAAATATTTTAGGGGTACCTCTTCAGAGAGGGGAATGTTGGAGTGGAGAGAGTGGGCATGGATTTGACCAAAACACCTTACATGCATGTATAAAATTCTCAGTAAAGATTTGTAAAAGTTAAAAAAAAAAAAGAATAAGGAGTAGAAAAAAAAAACAAAAATAAATAAATTAAATTCTCCACTCTGTGAAAGACAGCTTCAGGAAGAATATCCCCAGAATGAAGGTTCTCCCCCTTCGGTCTTCATGCTCCTTATCGGATTCCAGCACTGTCACCATCCATTCCAAAAAGCCACAGAAAGCAGAAGCCAAGAGGGGAACATGAATCCTTAACACAAGGGACCACTCTACTAGACCCAGGTGTTACCCTGGTACTACTTAAACATAGAAGGGAAATAAAATCCTGTGTTGTTTTGGAAATCATTATTTTGGAATTTTCTGTTACTTGAAGCTAAACCGGTTTAAAAGTCCATCCCACAGACTAATTTTTATTAATAGTGGTCATTCTGTGATTTATTTTTCCATAGTAAAAAAAAAAAGTCAATGGGTACTACTGTCAGAATATTTTTAAATAGGGAACTTAGGAAATCAGCTTAGATTTCATAGCTCTAGTATTCTAGCAAATATAGATAAGGTTATGTTTATCACATAATCATTTTATCAGACACTGTAACAGTTAACATCATATACAGTTCCATGTTTCTACAAATTTTGGGAAAAAATATTTTGCTTTCTGTTCATCTAAGTGTCTATAATTTATGATAGTAAAGTTGGCTCTGCTTTTCCATTATAGTAAATGCCATTGCAATCATCATATTTATGCATCCACAGCAGATTTTTTTAATATTGGTATAACAGATAAGATCTAATTAGAGGACAGAACTCACATCAGTAATTTGAATAGGAAAACATTTAATATGAATGATTATTAATTGCCAGTGCCGAGGGTTGAATACTAAGGACAAATTAAAGAGAACTGTAAGGCTTAGGGAGAAAACCCCAAGAAAACAAACATGGTAGGGCTCCTTCCTATGATTTGGTTTCATGCATCATTAGGAGGGTGGCTGTAGCCCAGTGGATAGTAGAAAATTTCAATAGTTTTCAGAGGTCTGGAGATGAACTCCAGCTGTCAGTCAGTGCTGGTGAGCAGGGAACTACAGGCTAGCATTAAGGAACACGACTTGCTAAGGGGTGTGTGACTGAGTGTCCTAAAAACAACCAGGTCGCACCCTCACACAACCACAACCACACACACACACATACACACACACACACACATACACACACACACATACACACATACACACACACAAAACGCACACTCACACACTCACACACAGAAGCCGGAAGGAGGAGGCACAATCATACCAGGAAGAAAAGCTCATTGGTCCTGGGATGTGGTTCCAGTATCCAGCTGGAAAATGAGAACTGCTCACAGCTTTCAACTACAAAAGACAAGCAGAGAAAGAACCAGAGCTGAGATAATACACTGATAACTGACACAGCGAACATCCACTCATTCATTTGCCATTTGACAGTCATGCCCCAATTTCCCACCCCTTTGAAAAAGCATTCTAGTGGAATAGCCTATCGTCCTAATCTTGGTGATTAGTGCAAGGATGATATGTGACTCAGGTAGAGATGATTTTTCTATTATCTATTTATCTATCTATCTATCTATCACCTATCATCTACCCATCCATCCATCCATCATCTATCATCATTTATCAACATATCATCAATATACCTCTCATCTGTCTATCATTTACCTGTCTATCTATCTATCTATCACCTATCTATCCATCATCTATCAGTCAGTCAGTCATTTGTCTGCATACTGAATCCATAGACTAAGAGTCTTTTCAGCTGGTTTAACAGAAAGGGTGTGTCTTTTGCTCTGAAAAGGAAGCCCTTGTGTGCTTGATAGCTTTAGTGTCAACTTGACACACTTGGGTTGAGGGAGCCTCAATTGGGGAATTGCCTCCATTGGGCTGGCCTGTGGCCATGCCTGTGGGGCATTTTCTTGATTGTTGAGTGAGGTGGGAGGTCCCAGCCCACTGTGGGTGGTG
>NW_008350535.1:2807363-2816405 GCF_000622305.1 Nannospalax galili
ACCAACTTATTCCTTCTAATAACCCTACAAAAAAGGTGCTGTTATTCCTTTCACCTTACAGATGAGGTAACTGACACATGGAAAAATCATGTGACAGGAAAGAGAGGACATGGTATAGCTCCTATTTTCTTTGTGCATATTAAGGCAAGCCCATTTACTAAGAGTGATGGTAGAGGAAATTCAAGATATATAGAAATAGCCTGAACGGGTCTGCATAGAAGATACAGAAGAGGGGCTGGAGAGACAGTGGTTTAGAGCACTTGCTGATCTTACAGAGGACTGGGTTCAGTTCCCAGCACCCACAACCATAATTCCAGTTCCAGGAGTCCGATGCCCTCTTCTGGCCTCTGTGGGCACTGCACACAAGTGGTGCCCTGACACACGTATAGCTAAAACACACTCATACACATAAAATAAAAATAAATACTACTTTCACAGGAAAAAAGAAGAATGGAATAGAGAAATTTAGGAGCTGCTCTGAGAGCCAATTGTGTTTGAGTTCACAGTTTTCAAGAGACACAGAGCCCTAAACTGAACAATTATCTCCAGCAGTCTTCACTAGCCTTGGAGAAAAACAGCAAAAGTATACCTGATGCTTTCTTTAGGTTTTTCCACTCTGTGGTCAACATGACATTTGCATTTTTCCAAATGAACTTAATGATTCATTTCAGTGAGATTTTAAGAATTGAGTAGCATCAACCCTCTAGTCATTCTTCTGAATGTCTAATATCTCCTTTTGCAGTATTTTATTGCCTTTCTCTACTTTTCCTTGGCTAGCATTACAGATATCTTGTGGATTACCTTTCTGTGGGCACTATAAGACATTACCACAAGTCTGGTGGTATAAACCAACACACATTTATACTCATATAGTTATGGAGATCAGACACCTGAAATTACCTTCACTGGTCCTAAATCACAGTGCCAGCGGGCATTGCTACCCACTTCAGAGTCTCTGGGGAAGACTATTTCCTTGCCTTTGCTGGCTTTGAGAGCTGTGTTCCATGTCTTTCTTGGTGTGTGGCCCTTTCCTCACTCATCCAAGCAGCACAGTATCTTGCTGGAGTGATGATCATCATTCAACCCTCTAACCAAATATCTCTGCTTTTCTTCTAGAATATTTATTTTTATTAAATGTACTTATTTAGCCGTGTGTGTGTGTGTGTGTGTGTGTGTGTGTGTGTGTGTATTTGTGTATAGGTGCTCAAGAAGGCCAGAGAGGGCATCAGATTCCTCTGGAACTGAAGTTACAGGTGGTTGTGAGTCCCGTAATGTGAGTGCTATGGACTGAACTTAAGTCCTTTGCAAGAACAGTATGTGCTCTTAACCACCGACCCATCTTGCCAATCCCTAATATTTTGTTTTGTTTTACCTTTGTTTTTTGTTTTTCTTTTTTGTGACAGGGTCTCCCTGTAACCCCAGTTGGTCTGGAACTAACTATATAGACAAGGCTGCTCTGTATCTCACAGAGATCCACCTGCCTCTGCCCCAAGTGCCAGGATTAAAGGTGTATGATACTACATGCAGCTCCAATCCCTACATTTAAAGTTCCTAATTTGAAATAAAAGAAACTATGCAAGAATAAAGAAAATTACATTTAATTAGTGCTAATTAGGATTATAATTTAGGGAGACAGATTTAAACAAGTCAGTCAGTCACTGACTGTAGTGCTTAGGAATTAAACCCAGAGCCTTGAAGACGCCACAAGAGCATTCTACCACCTACTGATCTACATTCCCCACTCCTAAGCAGGCTTGAAAATGTGCTCTAAAATGGTGGATACATTTATATTTTTAACCACAAGGAGTTAGAAATTATAAGGATTATGGTTGGTGTTGGTGAAAGTTGAATTGTCTGTCAAAGGGATTAGGTGCACTTCTGTCTGTTCAGTTCAAGGAAAGTGCTCTGATATACAGAGATTCATCAGAGGTTAACAGTTTTTGTTTGGGGATTCTATAGTTTGGCTCAGTCTGATGGTCAGCACCCCTAAAGGTACTGTTGAAAGGGGGTGGGGCACATCTGCAACCCAATGCGAAGATTCAGCTGCAGACATGTTGAAGGTCTGATTAACAGACTTCCCACTTCCATTTCAAGTGTCACAAACCACGTGGAATTTTTCTCTTCTATAGCTAACGCTGCAGTGGGAAAGGGAGCGCGAGAGATGACGAGACAGAGCCACAAGAGGGAATTACCTTTATTCAGTAAAGAAAACTGCATCCCACCTTCCTGCTCCCAGTGCCTCCGAACACAACCAGGGCTGATCTCTACCGTACCTTCATTCCTTATTAGTTCTGGTATTTCTTAATCTAAACAAATAAGATTTTCATCTTTCTGCATTTCATCCCCTTTAACTTTCCCTCATGAAACTAGCAATTTTCTGGGACAAAGGAGGTCCTAGACTGGCAAACCACAGTGTGCCTTTGAACCAATTTCAGCTTCTCTTTCGTGTCACAGTGCCCCTAAAGTTACGCAGTTCAGCTCTGCGTCAGCATTCACCAAGGGCATTATGACAAAGCAGTACAAGCTGAAGCATTAGAGGAAAATGACTCTGAACACTAGAAAGGCTAGCAGTGAAAAGTGTGTGGATTTAGGAACACAGTATCATTTTTCAAAAAGGATCTGCTTGCTGTTACATGATTTTTCAGAGCAGAAAAGACTAGAAATTTACCAGTCCCTATATTTCTTCCTATTGAATATTATTCCTAGACTATGGAATTAGGAAACTCCAACATTCTTCATTTGAATACAAAAATTTAGATGGAATAATACAGCGATATACTATTCAAGAAAGTAACTTCCGTATCTCAATAGCTTTGTAAAAATTACTAATAATATGGACTTATTTCTTTTTTAAGAATAGAAGCATACAGATATGAGTATTGACATAATGGGCCAGGGGACCTGAAGTCTAGCCTGCTTCTAGCCCTGGTCTTAGCACTATGTGGAACAAACCCTATTGATAAGCCTATTTTCCCTAATCAGGACTTGATTTTTCTTGACTGTAAGACAGATGAGTTGCATGGAATGAGTCCAATAGTTTATCAAAGCCCACTCATTTTAACCACATATCACAAGTCATTAAAACAATTATTTCAAGGTTTGTAATGTTGGGTTGTGATTATCATAAGAAAATGTAGCTAAGACTCAGATACTTCTATGTAGACATCTGATATTCTCTGTGTCTCTGTCTCTCTGTCTCTGTCTCCCTCTCTCTCTCTCTCTCTCTCTCTCTCTCTCTCTCTCTCTCTCTCTCGTGTGTGGGGGGGGTGTTTCTTGTATAGCTGCAGAAACTCTGTAATCCTGCTAATTCTAATTAGAAACTTTCAAAACTATTTCCTGTCTTACCATGGGCCAAATGAAGTCTTTGTCAACAGTAGAGATCAGAGGTCATCAACATTGGTTGTCTTACCAATTGTTCTCTATCTTATTTTTTGAGACAGATGGTATCTCATTGAAACTGGAGCTCAATGATTGGCCTAGTGAATGAAGCCTGGGATCCCCCTTCTCAGCCCCTCACCTCTACTGCTAGGGTTACAGGTATGTGGCATCACATCCTGATTTTCACGTGGGTGCTAGATATCAGCACTGGGGTCCTCAGGCTTGCACAGCAAGAACTTTACCCACCCTGCCTTCTCCCCAGCTCCTGATTCTTAACCATTCATTAATCATTTGGGGTAAAATGGACATTCAGGTGTCTCTACAGACACAACGACACATAGTTCTATTTACAAGTTCATTTTATATGGAAAGTTTCTAGATTTTTGCTTGGTTGATAACCAAGCCTCAATAAAGAAATGAATACATTTAGGGGTCAGGGATGTAGCCCAGTTGTAAAATACTTAGCTAGCATATTCAAAGGCCTGAATATGATTCTCAAATCTATACTAGGACAAAGGAGAGAAAGAAAATAAATTCATATATTTGTTTTCTCTTGCAAGAAGCTTGAACCATATTCTCTCCCTGGCTAGCACGAACAAAGACCAAAAGGAGTGCATTCCTCTAGTCAAGCTGACGACAGTCCCCACTCTTCTTCCTGTGAATATCAACTGATAAGGTGGTTGTCTCTGTTACAGAGGGAGATTTAGAGAGAGATTTAGAATCTTGGTTCAGTCCATGTTCAGTAGTGCCAAGAAGTTGGAAAACTTTCATTTTAGCAAACCCGGTGGAATGATCAGTTTTGTGCCAGCACAGACACTCTCTGCTGTGCTGTCCTCCCTTATGGGCAGGTCTGCCACCTTCTCCGTTGGTACCTCTTGGGTTAAGCATTGCCTGTCCCCAGCATGGCATTTGGTGATTGCTTGGTTGCTGCATATCAGAAAGAAAAATCTGACTAGTAAGGGGTCTATTATTCAGGGCAGTTTATTCAGGAGGTCACACCCTTTTGAAATACTTAAGTGCTTGAAACATAAATTTATGTACCTTACTAAAATTTGCTTCTCTAAAAGGAATTTCAGCTCTTCGGAATTTTAAAAGTTATCTTGAGGACAATCACAAAAAATATACATAATATATTCAGTCTTGAAAAAAAAATCTTACAAGATTTCACACCAAGGATTATTTAAACATTTAAATTATGATCAGTTTTCCAAGTTTTGTCAAAGATGAAGAGATGGTTAAAACCAGAGGTTGGAAACTGCAGGTCACATCTGCCCACAGATAGTTTAGTTTGGCTGACACAGAATCTTTTTAAAGTTCAAAATTTAATCCCCCCATCCAAATCTAAAATTAGACATATTTGACAACATGGAACGATGAGGCCAGGCCAGGCATGTTTGGTCACATATACCAACCGAGGGAGCTTTGAGTACTAAAGGCAGACCAGTGTCTTCCACTGTCCACACCACTCTGCATGTCTTGCACTGCGTACTCCTTCTTCCTTGAATATACCAAGGTAATCTGGGTGGGCGGGCAAGCATACTGAGTTCTCTCTTTCTGTCACTTTGGTTAGTTCTTTTAAGTTAAGAAATATCACTGACAGGGACAGAGTACAGTGAGACCCCAGCCCCTCCCACCATAGTGTAAGTAGGAAGGGAAACAGCAGAAGACATCCATCATAGACTGACACAGTGAGCTGTAAATTGGTCTTCCTCCCACTTTCCTGGAGCATCATTTTTAAACCCTTGGTATTTCCTGGGTGATGGATGCATTCTGTATTCTAATGGATTGACCAGATGGCTGACATGATGGCAAATCTTCATGGTCAACTTGATGGGATTTAGAACCGCCCAGGAGACATATACCTGGGTGTGTTTGTGAGGGTGTTTCCAGAGAAGTGTAACTGAGGAGAGAAAATCCATCCTGAATGTGGGTCCTCTGCTTCCTGCTCACTGCTAGGGAGAAAGCCATTCCCACTGCCTCAACTTCTCTTCCGTGATGGACTAGATTCCTCTGAACTGTCAATCTTTCTTCCCCTTAAGTTGCTTTTTGTCAAATATTGTGTCACAGAAATGAGAAAAAAACATCTGATGTAGTTGGAGACTCCAGACAGCTTCAGAAGGAGACAAGTCAAAGGAAAGAGAAAGACCAAGATCCGAGGTTGAGATGCTCAGTCCTACTTCCTAACCTCCAGGGAAGGGAAAGCAGATGAAGATTAAGTTGGCTGAAGCGTTGCTCAATCACACCTAGGCACTGAGGCCTCCACAAAGGAACTGCTTCAAAGAGCGTCCAGATCACTTAACACATACAGGTCCCTAGAAGATGTTGTACTGGTGGAAAGGCCATAGAAGTTCTATCACCTTCTGGTGGCACCTGGCTGGGGACAAGATCTTTAACACATGGATATTTGGAGGGCGATTTCAGGTCCAAACTACCTCAGGAAGCTCTTCACATTGCATGTGCTGTGCTGAAATCTACTCTGGACTTAGCTCCAAGGCACAAGGAAGGCAGAGGAAGACTACATCAACTCTACTACATTTGTGATTTCATGAGTATCTTTTCGACTTGCTAATGAGTTTCATATAAGTGGAAGCCCAAGTAACCTCAGACCTACTTTCAATCCCTGACCAACTTTTGTAGTCCAGCTTAACTCAGAAGGAGAGTAAGGATCAACACACAAAGGCAAACCAAGTTGCTTCTATAAAAAGGAAGAAATGACAAAAGGTAAAGTCCCAGGAGCCCATAAACCCAGAATGCTGTTAGGATAATATTAGAAGTTCCAATAATACTCAGAAACTCTGCACTTTTACCTGAGATTATTCTCGATGTTTATCTGTATTTTCCTTCCTGTGAGGTCATAGGCTCCTGACCCTCTTGGTCACAAATGTGCTCCCATAGCCTAGAATAGGACTTGGCACATATAGCTGTCTATTAATGTTTGTTGTCCTAAGATCTAAATAGGAGAATGAAGAAGCAAAACCCAAAGATCTTCACTCCAATTCAGCACTTATCACTGAACCCCACTGTAATCCTACCCACTGAAGTCGCCTCACACAACATAAGGAATGTGGTTTCCCTGGAGACTCCTTGGAGCTCAAGTTTGCTGTTCCAGCAGCATCTTTAGATTTTCAATGAAACAAAGTAAAGGGATGATGGCAGTACAGGCATGCTGCATATAGAATATCTATGCTTTTTTCTTAAACAGTGATTCTTTGCAAGAAATCCAGGAATTCATCCAAGAAGCTTAAATGATAGGCTACGCAGATTTGGAGAATTAAGAAAAGCTTCAAAAAGCATTGAAATGAAAATGATAGCATTGTAAAGCTGTTCACTTCAAAGAGAAACAGAAGAGCCACTAAATAGATTTAAAGTATTTGAATGCATATCTAATTTAATAATCAATAAACTGTGATTTAAAATTTTTCCATCCACAAGAAATCCTCAGCAAATGAAAATGCTGGGTTACAGTGTTGATCACACCACTAGAAAAGCAAATCTGCACAAGGGATCGAGACATTGGTTTCAAAGAGAAAGAAGCCTTCTGTGAGAAATAAAGCTCCTGTTAAATTCATGGTGTCCTCAGTGAGGGGAGTAGAGAGCTTAGTAAGGTATGTCTTCTGTCCTTAAAGAACTGGCAGCCTACGTGGAAGACGGGCACGTGCATGACTAACTATAATAAATGGAGAGGAGGCTAAGCACAAAGCACGGGATGAAATCTCTGCAGGAACCTCAGGAATACTGAGGAGGAGGAAGAGGCCTCTGACCCAGTCTTGTATAATAAAGAATTTGTCTGGTCTTTGTCTCAGTTTCCTGGTGTGGAGCTTCTAAAACCCTTGGGCTATCCTAAGCAATAGTTGTGAGCCCCCTGGATCATGTCTGAGTTTATAGAAACAAGATGAGTCTGGGGCCTAGGGAGATGGCTCAGTGGGTAAAGTGCTTGCTGCTCAAGTATCAGGACCTGCGTTTGAATTCCAAAAACCCATGTTAAAAGCAAGGTGCTGTAGAACGAGCACCTATAATCCCAGAGCTCTTGGGAAAGATGGGAGACAGAGACAAGAGAATCTTTGGATGCTTGTGGAACCAGTTAAGCTGATGCATGGGGCAGAGACCACAAGCAGATCCTGTCTTAAGACAGAAGGTGCTTCGTGGTACACGCGTACTGGTATTCACACACGCTCATGTGCGTTGTACACATACACATACACAAAGGCAAATTTTTTTAAAAATGATGACTGAATGTACCCGAAGGATCAGCTGTTTGTAACAGGGATGGGAGGAGCACCTATAATCCCAGAGCTCTTGGGAAAAATGGGAGACAGAGACAGGAGAATCCTTGGATGCTTGTGGAGCCAGTTAAACTGATGCATGGGGCAGAGACCACAAGCAGACCCTGTCTTAAGACAGAAGGTGCTTTGTGGTACACGCGTACTGGCATTCACACACACTCATGTGTGTTGTACACACACACATACACAAAGGCAAATTTTTTTTTAAATGATGACTGAATGTACCCGAAGGATCAGCTGTTTGTAACAGGGATGGGACTTTTCTTAAACAGATGAGAATGAGATGAGAATGAAGGAACATTCTAGATGGAAATTACACCAGATTCCACCACAGTTGGTTATAAGCAATGTGAGTTACTCAGCTGGGCAGCAAGTGTGGGAGTACATGAGTGAGGAGCGAGGACAGTAACACACAGACTGACCACGGAAAGGCTTCAAGGCAAGGCTAACATGGTTAAACCGTATTCCAAGAAGAAGGGAGAACTAGGCATCATAATTGGCAATATTTTACCATGACAAAAATATATGTTCTTTGTTGCCTTTGTTGCCCTACATTCTTCTTTATTTTAATATTATTTTATGGCTATGAGTGTTTTAGCAGCATGTGTGTAAGTGTATCACATGTGCGTAGTATCTGTAGAAGCCAGAAGAGAGTATTAGATACCCTGGAACTGGAATTATGGGATTAGGAACCAAATTAGGATTGTGGATGTAAAACATTAACTCTTACCTCAAAGGGGATAAGAGCTAGTTTATTCTGGAGCCAAATATAAGTGAACATGGCCCAGGAACATAGATTATCCAGAATTCCATGTTCCAACGTGGTAACAGTTTCATGAAGTTTTTATAGTAACATAACAAAGGAAATTCAAAAATCAAGGCACTTTTCAAACACATTGATGGAAACAGTAAGTAGGCAGACACAGCAAAAGAAATCTCAGCTATAAGCTTTATATGCGATCTGATGCCTTTTGATTCTTGGGAACTGTTTCTTTTGTTAGTCTATTGGTCACAAGATGTTAATTCAGAAACAGAGGTGGGCAAGGAGTGGCTATTTATGGCTAAGCACAGTCCAAGATAATTGTGGATCTGCAATATTCCAAACACTCCAGTCACTGAAGTGTTAATCAGTTGGTCAGTCTTGTAGGACGTTCAGTTCAAGATGCAGGATTTTTCTGGAACTTTTCCTTCATAGGGTCTTCTGTAAGAGTAGCAAGTACTCTTAACTGCTGAGCCTTTTTCCAGCCCCAAATGACCCACATTCTTACCATTATGAGGGAATAAAATCTGTGAACATGTTGATGTATTTCCTAATAGCCATTTTCCTTAACAGGTGTGGGGTGTGTGTGTGTGTGTGTGTGTGTGTGTGTGTGTGTGTGTG
>NW_008350535.1:2816845-2824839 GCF_000622305.1 Nannospalax galili
TTCCCATCTTGCAGCCACCAAGATATGCTTCTGTCTGTATAAAAAATTGACACTCTTGTCCCGAATTTGTCTTCAGCCGCTCAGCACCTTCTGTCTTGGGCATTAGTTTTCAGCTGCTAGGCTTTTCTGAAACAGTATGATACAATTTTATTGGTATTATAAATCCCTGAGCACACCCAACCATAGACTTTTATAAGAGAAACTGTTCCCCAAACAGACACAAATGCACTCACTTGGAACAGGATTTTATGATATCCCATAATTGCACAGCAGATTACAAATGACAAATTGCTCCGGTCTTGCTGATGAGTACGGCCCAGTCCTAAAGACTGAGGGATGTCAGAATGTGTTGGCTCTGCGATCAGAGCTCCTTTAACATTGCCCTTGGCTCCCCCATGGCTAAGTCTTTGGCTGAAGAAAAGCTTCACTTCCCTGCATGAGGGCCTAGTCATTGTCTTCACTAACCATTCCATGCCTCTAACCTATTCAGAGTTGTTTCTCCTCCCCAACTTACTCACATTCCAGAAATAATGAGCCTTATCAGTAGATAGCTCATAATGGAAACCAAAACTACTCTCAAGAGGTAATGACTCCCCTGGCACCACCAGGAATACATATGACCAGGCCTGAGACAATGCAATGATCAACTGATCAAAATAATGTCAAGATCACTAACACATATTTCTTAGGCCCTACCCTGCTTTTATCTCCAGGCAGCCTTAGAGCTACAGTCAGGGCCTCAGAAGCAGGGCCTGGGTTATTAGACTTCTATCCTTCCTGGCATTCACCACACTGACATCAACTATAACCTGGTTCACCACCACTCGCCATTCTGATGTTAAGGTCTTGAGACAAGTGGCCAGACCTGGTCTCTTGGGCCCTAAGACTCTGGGGACAAATCTACTTGTGTTCAAACACAAAGGGCCGATACACAGAATCACCTGCCCTCTGTCTCCTGGCTGCCCTGGTTTCCTTCTGTCTCATGGTTTACTCTGGGTTCGGGCTTTATTCAATCCAGGGCCTTGCAACCCACAGTTAGGGTGGGTCTTCCTACCTCAGTTAACCCAAGAAAGACAATCCCTCACAGACACACCACAGGCAAAGCTACAGTAGACAATCCCTCTTTGAGATGTCCTTCCTAGGTAATTCTGCATTGTATCACATTTACATCAAGCTGAACCAGGAGCCCACTGTTTTATGCTAGGCTGATGACCAGAAAGCCCCAGAGATCCTGCTGTCTCCTTGCTCTATCCTAGTGCAGGGGATATAGGCATGTATATACACCTGACTTTTCACCTGATGCTCGGATCTGAACTCGGGCTTTCATGCTTGCACACAAACACTGTTACTCCCTGAGCCTTCTTACCAGGCTCATACTTCCTCATTTTCTTTAACCTTTGCTTCAGTTGTTTTTTTTTGGGGGGGGGAGGGGGGGATTCATTTTTACATGTCTTTAATAAACATTTTTTTAACTAAAAAAAAAAAGAGGAGACCATTAGCCTGGGGCTATCTGACTACTTTGCATTAATAAAGGAAGGTTGATAGTATATAAACAAACCAAAACTTAGGTATATATTTCCCATGATAAATAGCCAGATTCAGGCAATTGTGAACAGCTGAGTCCATCAATGACAGGCAGCAGACTGATAAGATCATGCCCAAATATGGCAGCAGCTAGCTGTAGCCAGGAGACCATTAGCCTGGGGCTATCTGACTACTTTGCATTAATAAAGGAAGGTTGATAGTATATAAACAAACCAAAACTTAGGTATATATTTCCCATGATAAATAGCCAGATTCAGGCAATTGTGAACAGCTGAGTCCATCAATGACAGGCAGCAGACTGATAAGATCATGCCCAAATATGGCAGCAGCTAGCTGTAGCCAGTCAGGCGATTTCTCCAGTTCTATAAAGGTTTTCTGCTCGCTGTCTTTACGTATGATTTTGACATCTGTTGTTTTTTTCTTTCTCCTGTCCATCTTTATCTTGTTAGTAGCTCCCTTAATTTTATCTTTGAAAGCAGTCCTTCCTTCTTCTCAACCCATGTGGTTTAAGTGGGGAAGAATCCCAACTCAGGATAGGCAAATTCAAGCTTGGAACTTTAGTCAAATATTTACTAAGAAAGAGGCTCTTCTCCAGCATGGCTGAGCTAATCAAAGAAAAGGCTGGCCTGCTGCCAGACCTCTACCACCAGTTGGTGGGGAGAGCTATGAGGTGAAGAGGGGTTATTCCTTCTACTGAGTTCCCGATTCTGTGTCTGAATTTTTTGGAAACCTAGTCTTACAAGCTGCACAATATATTAGTACTAGCTCATGCTAATTAACTTGGTTTCTATCATTTCCATTTGAGAAAAGAGACAACTTCCTTCAGAGAAAAAACAGTCATTACAGGGAACAAGGAGTTTTGTCCATATACAGTGAGATCCAAGTGTTTCAGAATGACTATGATTCTTAGGCTATATCACCACAGCTACTGATATCAAGTCTTGTTTGGAACCTGATTTGTAAGTTAAAGGAGATGGACAATGAAATGAAAGAGGTAGGAAATAGGAAAAACAGGAAGTCAAGGAAAAGAGGTACGTTGAAGAGTTTGTTTGCCATGCTTCAGACGTGACGAGCAAGAACTGGGGAAAACCTCATTTCATCCCTGGTGATCAAAATAGTGTTTGGAAATGCTGAGGCCTTTTCCACTACAGTAGTGTGGAGTTTTCAGCCAGTGACAAGTGTATATTCTTTTTGTTTTTATTTTATGTGTATGTGTATATTGTCTGCATGTAGGTAAGTGCACCCGTGTCATGCAATGCCCATGGAGATCAGAAGAGGAGATCAGATCAGTTGTTAGCTGCCATGTGCGTGGTGGGATATGAACCTGGGTCTTCTGCAAGAACAGTCAGTGTTCTTAACCATTGAGCCATCTTTCCGGCCCCCAGTGTATATTCCTACCTTCTGCTTTGGGAAAAGGAATGACAGAGACAGATCAGTAGCACCAAGAGGACTGTGGTGAGGGAGTGTTTTTCTTGAGAGAGGTATTTATACAAGTTTATAGTCTGAGGGAGAAAGATGAGACCAGAGGAAATGGACTGAGTAATGTCCTCCATGGGGTGCAAATTAACTGATGTTCCATCACTGTGAGAAAATGCCTGACATAGAGAGCAGGAGGAAGACTTATCAGAGGTTCCGCTGGAAGGCTTCAGTCCTCAACTTGAGATGCCTGAGAAGAGGGAACCTCCATTGCTCCCATTGGATTGGCCTGTAGACATCTCTGTGGGGCATTTTCTTAACTGCTGGTTGATGCTGGAGTTTGCAGCCCACTGTGGGTGGTGCCACCCCCCGGGGGAAGTGGATTGTATAAGAAAGCAGGCTGTGCACAAACAGAGAAGCAAGTCAGTAAATATCATTACTCTGGGGTCCATGCTTCAGTTCCTGCTCTGAACTTCCCTCCAGGATGAACCCTGATTGAGGTGTTTAAGCCAAATAAACCCTTTCCTCCCCTAGCTGGTTTTGGTCAGTGTTTTATCACAGCAAACTTGGACAGAAATTGGTACCAAGAGTGGAGTATTGCTGGGAAGGACCTATGTTTTTTCTTGGGAAGATTGTGGAGAGAATTTGGAGCTTTGGACTGGAAAAGGTGGTGAGGAGGCATAGCAAGAGGCAGATGGGAGCAGAAAACTGAGCACTCCTATCTTCAAGCAGGCACAGGAAACAGAGACAGACGGGAAGTCGGATGAGGCGTCTACTCTCGAAGGCCACCCCCAGTGATGTGCTTCCTCTAGCAAGGCAGTACCTCCTAAACCTGCCAAAACAGTGACACCACTGACCAAGAGTTCAAATACTTGGAGCCTATAGGAGGGGGGCATGCTCTCATTCAAAGCACTACAGAGGTTTGGGGCCATGGTCTCTTGGCTATGCTGTTTTGAACCTGTGATGATGCAGAAGAACATGGCAGGGTGTGCACGGTAGAAGAAAGCAGCTCACCACATGGAGGCAGGAGAGAGAGAGGGAGGGAGGGAGGGAGGGAGGGAGAGAGAGAGAGGCTCACAATCTTCTTCCATGATGGCCTAACTTCTAAAGTTGGACCAGTTTTCACCAGGTTGGTAACCTAGCCTTCAGCACATTGCATTTAGGGGTACACTTAAAGCTGTAGTGTTTATTATTTCTACATCAGCATCATAATTGCCTGAACAAATAGACTATCCATGTCCATCCCTGCCCCCACCAAGCTCTTACTCTTAAGAGACCATTCGTAAGAGACCATCCAGACTTTCCATCCCTAGTATCTCTTGTAAGCAAGGTCATGTACCCTTTCCCAATCTCCATTGTGTCCAACAGTGGGTGCGCTGCTCATGGGACTTTGGTATGTTAATTCTCAAGCATATCCACATTCATTTATTGTCTTTGTGGGTAGAGTACTAAACTGAGGTTGCCAAGGAAACACTATGGTGATCAGACCCAAGAATGGATGGTTTTGCTGGGTTTATTTAAAAGTCATTAGTCCCGATTATGTCTGTTGATAAAAGTAATTCCCAAACCAAACCTGACTAGGTGAGGTCCACAGAAAGAGTGAGAGGGGTCTCCTTAGACTGAGTCCTCAAAGTTGGCTGTCAGCAGAATCACCTCAGGAGTTTGGTAAAATAAATAAATAAATAAATAAACAAACAAACAAACAAACAAATAACAATGTTCAAAACCTTAAGGAGGCAATTAATCAGATTCTCTGTGGGATAGGACCTTGAATTGAGGTGTTTTCATGTCCAGTCAGGATTAAGAATGATTTCTTAAATACCCTTTCTTTGGCTTGATGACAGTGGGGATGGTATGAGACTTTAGGAGCAAAGATTTAAGCTAGATGACACTGATCTCTTGGAGCAAGATGATGACAAGGTTACCTGGGATGAACAAGTGAGATAATGGATAGCCTGGGACGGACAAGAAGGTGTAAAAAGTTAAGAACAACCACCAAACTAAAGAACAAATGTCTGAGAAAACAAATGCCTCTCCTGTGTCTGCAATTAGCTCATGGGATGTATGGTGCTCAGAATGAAGTAGAACTGCTGGAGAGGGAAAACAGTTCAATAACTCATTAAAAAAAAAAAAAAAAAAAAAAAAAAAAAACTTAAAAGCAAGGCAAAAAAGTGGTAAAGTCAACTTTGGAAAATTAATCACACAGAGACTGGCAGTAGCTAAGAGGTCTGAGCAGGAGGGACATGTAACGTCTGCCCAAGTGGGCATTTACAAATAATAATTTTTTCTTTTGAGGAACTCTGTGGATGACACTATATTCCTGTGTTGCATCTTTATGAGAGGGCTATAATGATTTCTTTTCACATTTATGAGGAGACATGGGAGTGGGTGGATGTGTGCAAAAATATTAATTAATTTGTCCAGGCTAAAAAGAAAGAAAACATAATTATATGAATTGGATTCAAAAAATTTCAAAGCTTACAAAAAAGGAGAAAAATATATAATGGCTAGCCATAGAAAGCATTTAACTTGGGGCCGGGGAGATGGCTTAGTTAGTAAAGTGCTTGTCATACAAGTGTGAGGAGCAGAGTTCAAGCCCCAGAATCCACATAAAAAGACAGGGGACGGAGCTGGAGAGATAACTCAGTGGTTAAAAGCACTGGCTACTCTGGCAGAGGACCCAGGTTCGGTTCCCAGCACCCACATGGTGGCTAACAACCATTCATAACTCCAGTTCCAGCCCTCTTCTGGCCTCCATTGGCCAACTTGCACAACTTGGGGCATTACATGCAGTCAAAACATGTACATAAAAGTAAAATAAATAAATAAATAAATAAATAAATAAATAAATAAATAAGGAAATACACACTTGTAATCCCAGCAACCAGGAGACAGAGACAGGAGGATCCCTGGTGCTTGCTGGCCAGCCAGTCTAGCAGAATACTGAACTCTAGGTTCATTGATGCACCCAGTTTCAAAACTTAAAATGAGTAACAAGTAAGGAAGACACCTAATGTCAACCTCTGGTCTGCACACATGAACATGCAAATACATAGACATGTACATACAAATTATTTGCATCTGTCCAGACTGGAGACATTTTTATAGACATGATGATCATTCAGCTAAGGCTTAGCACGTGGGTAAGCACTTGTGAGCAGACGCTAGGGGAAATTAAGTGTACAAAGAGGAAGAAGGAGCAGAGACTACAAGGTGTGTTCTCATGGGATCCATTTAAGAGGTAACTAGAATGCCATATCAGCAATTCTGAAAGAAACGGAGTCAGGAGGAGACAGGGAAGACTCAAGGTCAGAATTCTGCTTCTGGAAGGTTCTCCTTCTAGAAATACTGACTGATAAGTTATTATGATTATTGGGTGAGTTAAAGAGGAGCTACATAAAGGTAGAAGACTAGGGAAAGACTTTTATGGGTGAATATGAGAGGCATTGTGGGTATAACCTGAGATGGATGAATGAGGGGCTGGAGAGAGGGCTCAGTGGCTAAGAGCACTGGATGCTCTTCCAGAGGACCTGGATTCAGTTCCCAGCATTCACATGGTGGCTCACCACCATCCCTAACTGCAGTTCCAGGGGAATCTGATGCCCTATTCTGGCTGCTGGAAGCATTTTATACATGCACATATACATGAAGGCAAAACACTAATACATATAAAATAAAAATAAATTTAATTTAAAGATGGATTAATGACTGGAGTTGGGAAAGAAAGAGAAGTCATAGGTGGTACTGTATTTGAATAACAGCTCATTTTATAATTTTGTGGGTTTTTTGTTTGTTTGTTTGTTTGTTTGTCTTGTGTTTTTGAGACAGGGTTTCCCTGTAGTCCCAGCTGACCTGAACTCACTATGCAGACCAGGCTGGCCTTGAACTCACAGTGATCTGCCTGCCTCTGCCTCCATGTGCCACCATGCCTAATTTTATGTTTTACATTCATGTGTGTGCATGTGTATGGTGTGTGTGTATATGTGTTTGTGTGTGACTTTGGGTGTATGTTCCCCAGAGGTTCTGGTTCCTCCAAGGGGCAGGGCCTGCTGTGGAGAATTGACTGTGGAGAGTTAGCCACAAAAGGAGGGGCTTGTGGCACCATCTTGGGACGGAAGCCATGAGCAGCCAGGAACTATGGGGAACGTGCAGCAGCTGGGCGCACTCAAGGACAGAATGGCTTGGCGCTTATGGACCTGGGGCGAGACCACTGGCCCCTGAGGCATGGGTGAAAGCTAGGGGTAACTATGGGCATCCCGGGAGCAATCTGATATGGCGGGCTCTGAGCTGCGGCTCAGTGCAGCCGCGCAGAGCTGAGCAGCGGGGAACTGAGCAGTGCTGAGCTAGGCACTGGGTGTTCGTTTCTTTGTAAATCACTCCTCTCCCCCTACCATGATAATAATAAATGCACATAAAGATATGTTATATGGTTTGCCTGTTAGCACAAGAGACCCAGAAAGAACTCTGGCGACACCATGACAAACTTGGAGGTCAGAGGACAACCTCAGATGTTGGTCTTCACAATCCACCTTGTTTTAAACAGGCTCTCCTGCTTTTCCCTGCAGTGTACTCCAGGCTAGCAGGCCCACGAGCTGCTGGAGGTTGTCCTGCCTTTATCGCCAGTCTCACTACAGGAGCACCAGGATTACAGACACATGCTAGCCTGCCAAGCATCACATGTTCTAGGGATCCAAGCTCAGATCTTCTCAGCCCTCCATCTACCACATCTTGTCCTCATTCTCCCCAGAAGGCATCTCGATCCTGAGTTGTGACACTTGCACTTGGAGTTTACACACACAGGTGGAATTAGAGCATTGTCTATTATTTACTTTATCCATTGAGCAATCGTCCCAACTCCTCAATTTTTATTTTTAAAGGAATGTGTAATCACCATAAAATAATTGGAAAATAGTTGAAAATCTTTTTTAAAAAATCACCTATAATCTTACATTCCAGAGAGGACCACCGTAGTTATTTTGGTGTGCTTTTTTTAGCTATTTTTCACATGTGTGTTTCTGCCTAACATATATTTT
>NW_008350535.1:2824939-2866324 GCF_000622305.1 Nannospalax galili
CAATCAGAGCATTGTCTATTACACCACTGACTTCATCTACCTCATATTACCAATGGAGAATTATCAATGACTCTGTGTACAATCTATCATATTTTCTTGCTGTGTAGTACTCCATTACTGGTATGAGCATATGGAGCAGTTTGGGCCTCCATTCTAAGATTCATGTGCACCTGACTTACTTCCAGTCTTTGGCTATCTGCCTCTATACATGCCTCTTGGAACTCAAGCACGTCTTTCTTTCAGTATCTAGAAGTAAAACTGCTAGCTGTGGGACATTTGTCATCTTCCCACATGTATGAACAGTTGTCCACAGAGTTCCCTCTGCCTCTGTACATGCCTCTTGGAACTCAAGCACGTCTTTCAGTATCTAGAAGTAAAACTGCTAGCTGCGGGACATTTGTCATCTTCCCACATGTATGAACAGTTGTCCACAGAGTTCCCTTCCAGTCTCTCTCATCATGTACTACGTATGCAAGAACGTCAATCGTCCCAATTTCTGCTCCACTGTAAAATCTGTGGTGGTGGTCATTGGGTTTAATTTCCATTTCCTTCATTACCAATAAAGCACAGCACAGTGCTGTGTATTCACTGCCTACCTGGTGATTTCCTTTTGTGAAGTTTCTGCTCAAATTCTTCACCGTTTTTGCATTAGGAAGTCTCCTATATACTGAGTTGGAAGAAATCTTTATGTGTTCTGGATGTAAGCCTGTTGTCATTATCTGTGTGGAAGAATCTTCTCCTCTGTGGCTGGCCTTTTTATTGCTTTGCAAAGTATCTTTGGATGAAAAGAGGTTCTTGATTTTAAATGCCATCCAAGGTGTTGACCTTTTCATTATATGCACCCTTTGGCTCTTGTTAATGAAATCTTTACTGTCTCCCCTAGGAGGGAATGTACTTCTGATGTTTTGCTAAACAGACATGCTGTCAATCTACCTTCAAATCATTCATGTTTATATTGTAGATGCTTGCTGCTCTCGGCCTGGGCCAGATAAGTTTTTTTTGTTGTTGTTTTTTCCATAATGCAATGGTTAATGCAGAGACTTACAGATGGTCAGAGTTGAGAACAAGTGACAGTTTAGCCTAAAAAAGACAACTATATCATCCCCTTCAAAGCCTACTTCAAGAATTCAGTTCTGGCCATTGTGGGGGTATATGGTTATAATGCCTGCACTTGGGAGGCTGAGGCAGAAGGTTCAATACAGGTTTGAGGTCCCCTGGCTATGTAATGAGATGAATTCTGAGCTACACAAAGACTTTGTCTCAAAAACAAAAAGTTTTTTAGAAGGTTTATCTGTGGACACGTCTGAGAACTAGCAATGGCTTCCACCTCTGTTCAAAGTGCCCCATGTGAGTGTAGCTTCATTTGGGGTCTTTCCTTGGCCCCACATTGTCCTCTACTTGACTCCTCTCTCTCATCTCTCAACTGTCATGTCTTTTTGCTCTTTTTTCTCCTCCACATTTGTCCTTCACTTCATCAATTCCAATTTTCATGGGTTCATTCTTTTGTCTCTTCTGAGGACTTTAATTCTGGGGAACTTTATTATGTTTTTCTAGCGTTGCAAGAATTCCTTCCCTGGGGAGATGTAAATAGTTATCCCCTCCCTCCCTGTAAGGTTGCAATGACAAACCAAAGTATGAGTCCTCTCACGTTCACCTTGGGGAAACAATGAATTTATTGAGCTTACTCATAAAACGTGGGTGAGGGGCTACTTGCAGGAGCCTGTGTAAGCCCAAAGAAGCCGTACTGGAAAGCCTACACACAGCAGGGAGGATGGCTTCCCCGCAGCTGCATAGATGAAGCTCCCTTCCAGTAACCCTCCCCAGCTCATACACTCTAATACCCCAGAGACCCTGTACAGTTAGAGCAGACTTGCATATCTAACTGGGAGATCCAGACAGGACAGCCAGAATCTAGGTGAAGGTCCAGTGACCTTCTCTACCCCTTCTCTGAAGGAATGTTAACAGTCAACAGTCCCACTTGTGATGAACTCTTGCAAGTGGGCATGACTATGACTGATCTAATGAGATGGAGGCTGTTTTAGTCAACTTCACCAACTTTTTATTTTTCTCTATTGTATTTATCTATTGTATATTTGTGGTTTTTTCTGTCTGTTGTATTATGCCTGCTCCGAGAAAGCCATATATTCCTATACTATATACTGGACAGTTTCTTTTTCATTCTTATAATTATTTGTTCTAGAGACTCATTGTCAGTTTTCAAGACAATTCTCTTTTTCTTTTCATCCTAACTACATTGCATTCTCCTTTTCATCCTAAATTGTCTTAAATTCCACTCTGCATTTCCCCCACCACTATCCTTGAAGGAGAGATGTTTAATGGGTTTGACATCCGGAAAAATGTAAAATTCCCAGAGGTATAGGAGAGCCAATGGGAAACCACACAGGAGTTTCAAGAGTTATTATTGAGTAGACCACAACTGTCTAATCAGTCTAAAAAGTTATCGCAGGACAATCATAGATGAGAAACTGAAAGTGTAAAATAATTTAGATGCTTAAATATAATGAAATCTCCAGCATAATATAATTATAACTAACTTTCGTATGAGGCTTCATTCCATCTTCACCAAGTCTGTTGGGTAGATATTACCATTAGAATTTGATGAATATTTGAAGAATAAGGAGAAAAGCCCAAGGACAACTTTGCTCAAGACCAAAATGAAAACTTTGAGGTAGGGGAGATAGCGCAGTCAGTAAGTGTTTGTCACAGGTGCATGAGGATTGGTGTCTGATCCCCAGCATGCATGTACAAAGTCGGGCACTGTGGAATTTGATTGTAATCCCAGCCCTGAGGAGGTACAAACAAGAAGATCCCTAAGCCTTGCTGGCCAAGCCTAGATCTCTTGGCAAAGCCTAGGTAACAGTGAGAGGCCTTGTTTCAAAAGCAAGCTGGAGGCTGGGGTAGTGGCGCATGCCTTTAATCTCAGCACTCAGATGGTCAACGCAGGCAGATCTCTATGAGATCAAGGTTACCCTGGTCTACATAGTGAGATTCAGTCCAGCTGGAGCTACAAAGAGACCTTGTCTCAATAAACCAAAACCAAAAGAACAAAAACAAACCAATATGAATGGCTCCTGAGGAGTCATACACAACATGTACATGCACACACACCCAGAGAGAGAGAGAGAGAGAGAGAGAGAGAGAGAGAGAGAGAGGGAGAGAGGGAATCATAAGCCAGGTCTCAAGTTTTTAGGACTATAAAATCCACTTCCTTTCTCTTAGAGTCATTGCTTCATGTGTGAGATTTACAAATTTTGTAATTTTTATAAAAATGGTTTGGTTTTACTATGGAGTGCTCAGCCCTAAATGAGACACCTAGATTGCCACCCTCACCTACCAAGGCTTAAAGTCATTATAGAAGAGGTGGCAGAAAGATTGTACAACCCAGAGGCGATCGATAAATACGAGGACACTGTTGTCTGGATACCACAGGGTAGTTGCACATAGGATCCCACAGCGCAGGCACAAGACAGGGAAAGGTCAGCAGGAAGTCCCAGCCCTAGATGAGGCATTATTGGCAATTAATAGCTGCTGGGAGAGGTACAGTCAATTTTCCTTACTATGTGATAAATGGTAGGTGGACCAGACTCCAGGGGATAGACCCACACCCAAGAAATACAGATTAGACTCCATAGGCCTTTTAAAAAGACAAATAATAACAGAGGACATGAAGTCAGTGGGGGTGGGTAAGGTGGGAGTGGAAAGGAGAAGGGGTCTGAATATGATCAAAATACATTGTATAGAAATTCTTGAATCAATAAAAAATATTTTTAAAGCGGTTTAGTTTTAAAAATCACACCTGGTTTGTTCAGGTCACAAGCCCAATGCCCTAAGCACTTCTGGTGGTAGTTACCTGAACCATATGCCCGGTGCCTGTAAGACAGCCCAGAAGATGAGTCCTGCAGAATCAAAGACAGAGGCTGTTGTCAGCAAAATCAACCACTTCAGTCGATAACAGTTAAGACCTCATTATTCATCTTACAGGTTTGGGGCAATCAAACATGCCTACCTCCCACCTCCCCCCACCACTGTTTCCGAAAATATCTGATCAAGAAAAACTCAGCTAACAAATATATTTATAACCCTTGGGATGGACAGTGTTTGTCAGAGATGGTGAGCAAGCAGGAAAACGAGGTTTGGCTTGCCTTCCTCATAGATTCTTCTAGAATCCGTCCCCTTGCTATCTGTCTCTCATCCTAGGTTCCTTAAATGCTCTAGAAACAGGCAGAGCAAGCCCCAGAGGAAAGCAACCAGCCCACCCCTCCTCAGCCAGTGCCTCCCTGGGTTTCCTCTTCCTCCTCCGTAACTACTGCCCCAATCATTTTGTCCTTCTCTGATTTGTTAAAAAGACAATGGGATTGCTTTTAGAAGGTGACAGTTTACATTTACAGGGAGGTTCACAGTTAAGGGATTGTTTTCATCAAATTATCTGGAGACCTGGCAGAATTCCTTTGGACAAAAAAAAAAAAAAAAAAAAAAAAAAAAAAAAAAAAGGAAGTTGCATCTTTAGAGTGAACACCATGATTTGACAGTTATCAAATATTTCTGGTAACAAATCAAGGACATCTCCTTAACCCCAACCTTGTCTATCACAGAGCTGACTCAGTTTGTACCTACCCTCCTGGAAGATGTATTTTGCTTATAACAACAGCAAATTGAAAAACAATGAGATGCTGTTTATTTGAAGTTTCTTCTAAGTCAGGTGCTTTCTTCTAACTCCAGTGCTTGAGAGGCAGAGCCAAGAACAGACAGTGTGAGGCTAGCCAACACATAAAGGAGACCCTGTCTTAAAACAAACAAACAAAAACAGAAGCAAAACAAAACATATTTTCTTCTATCACAAAGCATAAATGATAGAAAGACTAATTTATATGGAATTTTTGTTGATTTGTTTTTTGATGTGCAGTATTTGTTTGTTGAATAAATTTGCAATGCTTTGTTCGCTCCAAATAGGATGCATTTCAGACATGAAATAATTTCTTTTTATAAAAAAGATTTATTCTATATTTTAATTACGTGTGTGTGTGTGTGTGTGTACATGAGTGTATGTATTCATGGAGGTCAGAAGAAGGTGTCAGATTGGCTGGACCTGGAGTTACAGATGGAGTTACAGTTTCAAATGGTGAGCCGTCCAATGTGGGTGCCTGGAATTGAACTCTGGTCCTGTGCAAGAGCAGCAAACATTCTTAACCACTGAGCCATCTCTCCAGCACAATGAAGTGATTTCTTAAATAGAAATATAAACCCAGACAATAAGCAAATTGCCTTACCTTCACATTAAAAGAAAATTTCAAAGGAACCTAATGTCTAAAGTGATGTTTCTCTTCCTACTGGACACAAACATTTCATTTCTAGGTACAATTGTGACATTAAAATGATTAGAGGTCAATTTTAATATATTACCCCCAACACCAGAATATTTAATGTATGTCAGCGTTGGTACACACAATAAAGATTTTAAGATGATGAAAATTATAAATATCCTGCACTTTCAACAACATATGTTACAAAGTTCTAAGTTACTGAGTATTTGTCTTGAAATTCACTTTCATCTTATACTAATCTCTCCTACCACTTATACACGAAAAGCAGCTGATGGGAACACACTGAGCTATTTGTAGCATCCCATGTGTTCAAGAAGGTAGTATGTGAAAACAGGATCTTTGTTCCCAGTGGTGACTTCTACCAAGAGAATTTGAAGATATAAATGGTTAGGCTTTGACATCACGGTAGAAGTTTTTGTTTCTAGGCAACAGAGTGTGGTTACAATATTGTCACACAGTCACAGCAGTGGCAGGGTGGAGCACTAAACCAGATAGGCCACTAGGCAATGGCATTAAAGCACAGCCAAGGTGTTAAACCAACCAGTACTTACACTGGATTCTGCTTTCCATTCTGATACAGGATCATTTCAGACAGCAATGGAAGAGCACCCCACCACACACACACACACACACACACACACACACACACGCACACACACACGCATACATATTGAATGTCTGCTGGCCTCTCTAGCCCCATGCTTCTCTCCTCAGGCCTCTCAGGATTTTCCTGGAGCCAAGTAGCAGCTGCAGAGGCAGTTAACATGCTGGTTAGCAGACTGTCTGGGCTTGTAGGTGGACAGAACAAAATGGGCCTTATTTCCGTATTTCTACAGGTACGTCTCAGTGGAGTATAGAGACAGTGCAGATTTTCCCTTGGAAGAACTTCATGAGAGAAGGAAAACAGGAGAGTGGTAGGTGTAGATGGCGAGAGTCTAAAGTAGAGAAATGAAGAGCTGGGTGTATGCAGACATGTCACTTAGCCACAGGGGTAGGCTCTGAGCAATGTGCTGGTAGGTGATTTCATCACTGTGTGGACATTTTGTTTATGCATGAGATAGCCTTCCACACACCTAGCTATGTGGGCTCAGATGAAATGTCATTATATAGAGCACAGCTGTAGGAGAAACCAAACTGAGAATGTGATTCACAGGAAATGTATCGAATACGTCTGTGTGTCTGGAGGGACTCTGCCAGGCACTACTGTCACTGGGCTTTATAGCTGTGGCAAAGAAGAGCAGTTCATCCATATGGTTGTCAGTGTGAACTCTGACATCCACTCAGGCATTGCTGTGGGCTGCGTTGAGGCCAACTTTTTCACTCATGACTTCGGTCTTCCTCACAATCATCATAGACATCCAGGTCACCTACCCAAGATCATGCTGGAAGATGTGCAACCAGGACAGCGTGCCAAACTGTCTAATTCTAGAGCCCTCACCCTTCCCCTTCTGGCCTGTTGAATTCTCTAGTCATGCCTGGCCCTCAGCTCTAATGAAGGTCAACGCTGCCTGGTGTCTCTGAATACTCAGGAACACATCATCAGGATATACATCGTGTTTCCCCAATGAGGACTGTCTTCCTCGTCACCTCTGCATCCCCATTGGTGAGAAAAGTCCAGAGAGTGTACAGTGAATACATGAACTGAATCCAATAGGAAGGAAGAATTAGTTAGAACCTGGGGCACAACCAGACCCAGGGCAGAGGGAAAGAGAATGCAGTGTAATCTTCCTGCTACACACGTGAGCCGGCAGATAAATGATTTATCTCAGGACCTCACAGACTGAAATAGGGCAGAAAAACCCCTTAGCAAAGAGAACAGATCACCATGGCTCCTCTGAAACATAATTTTTTTTTTCATTTTATAAATTTGTATTCTATAATTATGTTGACACAGTTGAATCTGTTTATTGGGATGTTATGATTTATTAATACAATGTGGAAGGTATAATATTTACTATTTTTATTTTTACATCTATTTATTTAATGGGTGAGGGGGTGCACATGCCACAGCCTTTTCTCCATCTGTGGGGACAAAACTCACATACTCATATAATCAGGCTCTTACCTGCTGAGTCATCTCACTGGTCCTCCAACGTAGAGTATCTACATCAGCCTAATTACTCCATCCATCCATTTTGTGGAGACACTGAGGAAGATTGCATCTATTTTTTGAAAGCTAATTCCATTAACAAATTTCAAAATCTATTCCAAATGGGTATTGGAATTGCCTAATTCTGAAAGATGGATTAATAATAAGGCAGGTCATAAATCTCCCCAACTTTGAGATTCTGCAGTATCCTGAGAGAAGAAAACCCACCCTCTGCCTGGACCTGTTTCCAGAGCCCTGTTCCTACCATTTCAATGATTCTCCAATACCCTTCTTGAAAATATCCACATCTAGTAGAACAGCTGTTAGTCTTTTTAAAGTGTTGATGAGGTTGTGTAGCAGTTGGGTGAGGAAGTGGAATGGTTCAGTCACTGTGGAAAAAAGTGAGGGGGGGCTTCCAAAGATCAGAACCAGAGCTGTCACAGAATCCAGCAATCCTTCCTCGGGTTGTAGATCCAAAAAATTGAAATCAGGACCTGAAAATACAACACTGTAGCAGAGTGTTAGTCACAACATACAGAAATAATTCAAATGCCTGAAAATAGGTGAATGGATAAAGAACTATGGTATGTATATATTATATGTATACATAGTTTACATACATGCACATATAAAGATAGTAACACATTTGTTATATATGTGTTTATTATACACATGCATACCTAATTGAATATTTTCCACTTTAATGTATTTATTATTTTGTTTTTGAATTTAAACTTCTTACTTTTTTGAAAATTTCATTCATGGATATTGTATTTATGTCATTTTTACCCCTCCCTCGTCCCACTCCTCCCACATTCTCTTCCACACTCCCTGCCCATTTCCTGACCTCTAATTATGATTGTTACATATATATGCCTGAGTTCACACAGTTTTGCTAGAATGTACATGTCTGGATTGGTAACTTTTCTATTGCTGTGATTAAAAAAAAAAATCAAGTTCTGGAAGGCCATCAAGGCTGCAACAATAGCCTGTGTAATTTTGGAAGTCTCTTAAACCACCCTGGCCAACGACTCAAAGGAAGGTTTCTCCTGTCTGGCACTATTTCTTGTTATGTAGCCTTTAGCTATACACATGGATTCACATAGAGATAGTTATTGTATGTGTAATTTGTCATTATGTTGTTGGACTAATATGGTTTTTTAAACCTACCTAGGCTTTACTTATCTCTCCTTTCTCTCTCCCTGTCTAACCCTTCCACCATAGTTTCTCCATTTTTCTAGCTATTTCTAATACCCAATTCTCCTATAGTCCCACATCTCTTGAGCTCCTTCTTTCCCTTTATCCCAAAGGTTCTTTGTATAATCCTCCCTTGCCCCTCTTATTTAAATAACCCCATTTTTATCCATTCCTCCCTTAGTAACCCATCTCCTACTGTTCTTCTCTCTCGGATTCTTTTTCCCCTTTACCTCCCTGGTTCCTTTTCATTATTCTGGTTCCCGCAGTTACACCTAGATACATACTCACATATAAGGATTTGGTGCAGTTACATCTGGATACATACATATAAGGATTTGGTGCAGTTACATCTGGATACATACTCACATATAAGGATTTGGTGTTAGGATCCACTTATGAGGACGAACACATGTCTTTTATTTTTCTGAGTCTGTGTTACTTCACTTAGTATGATAGTTTCTAGTTCCATCCATTTGCCTGCAAATATCATAATTTCATCATTCTTTACCACCTTGTAGAACTCCATTGTGTAAATGTATCACATTTTCATTATCCATTCATCAGTTGAGGGACACTTAGGTTACTTCCATCTCCTAGCTATTGTGAAAAGAACAGCAACAAATAGATGTACAGGTGTTTCTGCAATAGAATGAGTCAATTGGTAGGTTCATTTTTAATTTTTTTTGAGAGTTTTCCACACTGCTTTCTGAGCATACTTCAGACACAGGATTTGGAGTAATAGAGCTGGAGCTAACAGGAAACCACTTCCCCTGAAGGCTATCTCTCACAACTTTGGAGAGCACTATGAAGGTGCCAAGGGAAAACATCAATCAATTGTTCAACACCAACTTCAAGACCAAATAACCACATCAATGACTGGCATCGCATACGACATCACTGCAGTAGTGGCATTTTTATTTTGGGAGCAATCAATTGTTACCTAATTGGATTAAAACCCCAGTCAATGGGAGGAAATTCAAGTGTGGTACTGTAAACATGACCCAATACACATGTCAGGAGTGTCATAGATCTTAGAGACAACCCCAAGACTGTCACATCCCTAGACTAATGTAATTTCTTACTATGTACAAAATATGTATTCTTATATTTCCAGAAAAATATCCCAGTCACCACTCATCAAAGAAGCTTCTTTTGCACCAGTTGGAGACTAATTACCAAGTACCACAACTGATCACACACGGACATTGTCTATGAATTGTCCAGGCCTAAGCGACACATCTACAATGCAACCTCTACACCTAAGGTACAGGGAACATAGAACAAGGGTAATGAAGACGACACTAATTAATCTCTTGATTCTCATTAGTGAATATCCCTCATGCAACACAAGGCTAGGAACATAAAAGGTCACAAATGGCCAAAATGTAAAGATTAAGAGTCTGCAGATTGCTGGTCTTTGGACAGGACTCCTGTATTAAACTTTACCCACCCTGGTGAAGTTTAATATAGGCTCAGGGACCTATAGGGCTCTATGAGTCCATGATGGGCTCAGGGACCATCATGGAAGAGGAGGCAGAAAGACTTTAAGAGCCAGGGAGGAGGTGCATGATCATATGGAAACAGAGCCCTACAAGCTCTTGGACCCCTGCTCATATGATTCTATGGCAATGGTGTCAGCATATACAAGTGCCATGCAAATTCAAGCAGACAAAAAGTCAGCATAGAATTGGTGAAATGAGCAGCAGACCCCAATCTTAGCTGGGGAAACATTGGCAGCTGATTACTGCTGGGTGAGGAAGAGCTAATCTTCCTAAAACAAGAGACTCTAGATAGGCTGACTAGACCTCAGTGCATGGACCTCCACAGGGGAATATCTGGGGACACTGACTTGACACATTGGGCCTTAACACGGATGACAGAGTATATGGGTTCCAGTGGAGGGGCTATGGGAGGGTGCCAGTGGGGGTGGGAGTAGAAAGATGATTAAGATTGTTTGAGATATTCTGTATGAAATACACAAAAATTCAATAAAGACAAATTAAAAAAAAAACAAAACAAAAAAATGGCACCAAGGAAACTTATAGAAGGAAGAGTCTATTGGGCTTACAGTTTCAGAGGAATAAGAGTCCATTGCAGTGGGGAGGCATGGTGGCAGAAGATACTTGAGCAGAAAAGAAGGTTCACATCTTCAAGCAGGCACAGGAAGCAGAGAGAGATGGAATGGAATGGGATGAGGCCAAAGCCCACCCCCAGTGATATGCTTCCTCCAGCAAGGCCACACCTCCTAAACCTCCAAACAGCGCCACCAACTAGGAACGAAGTGTTCAACTATGTAGAGCCTATGGGAGATATTCCCATTCATACCACAACAATGTCTAGGTCTCATCATTTGGGGTTGAATAACCTATTGGAGAGCTTGTTCTTAGAGAAAATGGATTATTTTTATCTCCGCCACTGCTAGCCTATAGCTCTTCATCTAGAGATGCAACGTTGTGGAATTTCCCCATCCACATTGGCTTGTCAGCTTCTGTCATTATGCAGGTCTTGTTTAGGTAACCATATTGTTGTGAGCTCATGGGTGCAGTTTCCCTGTCATGTCTAGAAGACACTATCTAGCAGCTGGCATCTTGATCTTCTGGCTCTTACAATCTTTCTGCCCCCTCTTCAGTGATGTTCCCTGAGTCATAGGTTAGGCATTGCATTTTAGATATACCAGTTGGGGCTGGCATCCCATAGTCAATTAATCTCTACATTTTGACCAGTTGTGGCTCCCTATAATTGTATCTTTCTGTCTCAAAAAGAAGCTTCTTTGATGAGGGGTGAGAGCTACATTTATCTGTAGGTTAAAGGATAAATTTTTAGAATATAGTTTTTAGGATACACATTTATTATGTATGTGTATACACACATGCATACTCAATGGGCTATTATTCCATTTTATGCATTTATTATTTATTTTGGTTTTTGAGACAGCATCTCTATGTAACCTAGGTTGGTCTGGAACTTGCTTTGTAGCCCAAGCTGACCCTAAACTCTAATCATTTCTGACTCAGCCTTCCAAGTACAAGGATTTCAGGCATGTGATACCATACCCAGCTGGCAGCTTTTAAAAAGAAGAAAATCCTGCTCTGTGTAATAACATGGAAGATGTTATGGTCAGTGAAATAGATCAGTCACAGAAGGGAAAATACTTTACAGATCCACTTAGATGAGACATCAAAACTAGTCAGATTCATAGCCAAGCCCAGGGCAGTGACTGCCAGAAACTAGAGAAGAATGAGGAGTCATTTTTTAATGGTTATAAAGTTGCTGTTATGCAGGACATGTAAGTTCTAATGATACAGCATAGGACCAATAGTTAACAATATAGTTCTGTGTACTTTGAAATAAATGAAGAGGCTGGATTTCATCTTAAGTGTTATTACAGAGAGAGAGAGAGAGAGAGAGAGAGAGAGAGAGAGAGAACATTTTGGGAGATGATGGATATTTGGTATCTATCTTGTAGTAGTGGAAACACAAGTTTGTGGAGATGTCCAAACTCATCGACATGTTACATAATTTATAATCTATCAATTAGACGTCAGTAAAGTTAATAAAAACGTAGGCATCCTCAGATGAGTTATTTCATCACTCTAAGCTTCATTATCCATCATCTACACATAAAAAAAGATAGTATCTATGCCATGGGCTGTTAGAGTAATAAAATACAATTATAACTGAATCTTAAAACTACAATTGGAACTTTGTTTCCTATTTCCCTTTGGGGGTCCTGCTAGCAAATAGCTCTAGATTGTTTTATTAAAAACAGTTTTTGAAGCTTAAGGAAGAAACTGAAACCTTTGAAGGGTTGAAGGGTTCCAAGAAGGACTTACCCTATTTTTTTCAAAGTATTTAATAAATATTTCAAATATTTATTGACTCCTGTAGTATATTCTAGATGCTGGGGACTAGCAGCAAACAAACTATAACAACCACCTATTCTCTACTGGGAGAAATCTCCTAATTGCAAACCTGAGATTACATTTGAGAACACAGACCTGACAGAGGAAAATTATATATACTTAGTTCATTTTCTTCCATAATTTTTTTATAATTTTTTTTTTGTTTTATGTGTATGAGTGTTATGCCTGCATGTAGGTAAGTGCACCCATGTTGTGCAATGCCTGCAGAGGACAGAAGAGGCTGTCGAATCCCCTGGAACTGGAGTTACAGACAGTTGTTAGCTGCCATGTGGGTGCTGGGATTTGAACCTGGGTCTTCTGCAAGTACAGTCAGTGTTCTTAACTGCTGAGCCATCTCTCCAGGCCCCCATACATTTTTTAATAATTTTTTTTTATTTTTGTGGATTTCATACAACACATCTTAATCATATTTTGTACCCCCTTTGCAATCTGTACCCACCTGCTCACATGTATGGAAACTCAAGCAGACAAAAACCAACATAGAATGGGGAAAATGGACAGGAGGTCACAACATATCATATATGTTAAGGCCTACTGAGTCAAGTTTGTATACCCAAATGTCCCTTGGTGTGAGTTCGTCCACTGTTGGTATGAGTTCAGCCCATCTAGTGTCACTCCCTTAAAGAAGGTCAACTCCCCCTCAGCCAGCAGTGATCAGCTGCCAAGAGTTCTTCACTAAAGTTGTGACCTTCTGTCCAAAAGGACAGGCACACAATGAGACATGATGGGACAAGGAAGTGCAGGCCCCTACTAGCCATCAGGGAAGGCCGAGCCCTGGAGTCTCACTCTATTCTTAATGTATTTCCCAAAAGAATCGTGACAGACCTCCACTTTAAAATGTGGCAGGGCTGACAGTTAGTGCCATTAGCATATGTGCAGATATGGAAGAGGAAATATGAAGACAACACTAAAAATTCAGATATCACCAGGTTCTAGAAGAAATTTTATGAATCGGGGATTAGCAAGTTTCTCATAAGGTGAGCATCATGACATCTATCGGGGTGTACTGTGGGAAAGTAGGAAAAGAAATGGGTGAACTATCCCTTTGCATCTTGGGCAATGCTTTCAAGTGCAGCCAAAACCACTTCATCACTCCATTAATCCTATCTATAACCATCTACAAGGCAGCAACTCTGAGTGGGGGACTAGGAAGAATTCCTAGCCCTTGGCAAAGAATATGTGAACATATTAGCACGTTTGTTTCAAAAAGATAGCTTCAAATATTGTGAAGAAATGTTATTCATGGAAATAGGATATCCCAAATATCATTAAATAGGAGAAAGGATTAAATCTTCCTTCCATATGGTAGTTTAAAAACTAATATAGAACAATCCTTTTTTTTCCATTTAGCATATGACCCAACAAGTTTATTCTGAATATTTATATTTACCCAAATGAAATGAAAACCTATGTTCACACAAAAACCTGTATTCAAATATTTATAGCACTTATTTCCACAATAGCTCAAAACAACAACAAAAAAATAGTCACCTGTTAACTAGTGAATGGATAAACACATTGCATTGCATCTGTGCCCTGGAATAGTATCAGCACTGGAAAGTAATGGGGTTCTGATAAAAGCAAGCATGGATGAACATCAAGAGCATCACACCATACAAGTGAAAGAAGCCAGACACTAAGACTGTACATCATGATCCCATTCATACAGCATTCTGAAAAATGTCAAAGCCATAGGCATAAAAGTCAGCTGCATGATTATCAGAGCCAGAGAAGGGGATTTTTCTTCTATGTTGTTTGTGGTAGTTAACTATACAGCTAGATAAATTATCCAAACCTCCTTTCTAGGAAAAAGAATGAATTTTAATAAAATTGAAGTTTAAAAAGTTTTCAGAGGTTGGAGAGATGGTCAGTCGGTAAAGCACTCACAGGGCAAGCATGAGACCTGTGTTCAGATCCCTGAAGCCCACATAAAGCTGATGTGACAGCTGGCATCTATAATCTCAGTGCTACCATGGTGGGATGGTAGGTGGAAACAAGATTCTCAGAAGCTTGTGAGCATCTTGTAGAGACCAACAAAGAGACCCTGTCTCAAATAAGATGAAAGGTGACGAACAATACCTAACTTGTCCTCTCATCTCTACACATGTGCACTTACACACAAACACACATATACACACATGCAGTTCATAAACACACACAAAGATTGTTAAAAGTGGATAAATCCACTATGGTGATGCACACCTGCAATCAGACCGCTTTGGAGGCACAGACAAGAGGATTTTGAGTTCAAGTTCAGCCAAGGCAACACAGTGAGTTCCAGACACCTAAATTACTTAGTGCAATCCTGTCTCCACAAGTCAAGGGCTGAGGATGCAGCTCAGTGGTACAGCTTTTGCCTAGCATGTGTACAAGTTTAATCCTTAGCACATGGGGGATATTTTTATCCAAACCAAACTGAAGAGACAGAAAGTGAACAAAGCAAGTGATGAAGCAGGATGGACTGAAGATATGTGGGAGCATTTCTCACTCTTTGTCTTTCTTGGTCAGAAACAGTGAACTGACCTCTCTCTTGTGCCTTTTGGATTTTGTTGTCACGACTCCACAGGGGTCTCCCTGCCCTGGGCTGCATTCCACCAGGAGGGGCTTGGGAAGGACCTGGAGATTCAGGCTTCTCTGGGTACACACTCCTTTTCCAATGCCTTTTCTACCTTCTCACTTTGTGCACATAAACTTTAGCTAGTTCTGAGAACTCATGTTCTCTCTGAAACTTTTAATCTAGTTTTGCTTTTGAGCCTTCGTTTGCTCAAGAGATTGACCCAATAAATTGCTCCAAGTATCTGCGTCACTCCATCCCTTCTTCAACAAACTGTCTGTATCCTAAAAGGAAAAACGAAAAGCTAAGGGAATAGAAAATTGGCAAGAACTGACAAAGGTTTCTTAGCAACAAGAGGGAAGAATTGGGAGTCCCGAGACCTTCTTTGAACCTTCCCATTTCAGTAGGAGCAGGGGCAATACCTAAAGTATTAAATGACATGCACATAATGGATCCTAAAAATCCTGCAGGTACCATCTATGAAGCCCAGTACAGTCCTTTCAGTACTGATGAGCACTGGGGCACAAACATCCTTGACTGTGGCTTAAACTGAGGAGATTTAAGACAGCAACACGCTCTCTGCCTACACTCTCCCAGACACTCTGCTCTCTGTAATAACAATAATAAAGCTAATTGTCATCGTGGGATGCTAATGATAAAGCATCCACTGTTACAACCACACGCAAAAGATGCCCATCTCTATCAGGAACAGGAATCATAAAAGTTAAGATGTGCCAAACTTTTTTGCTCAATGCTTCTGGCCCTGAGCCTCAAAGGTTCTCACCGCTCTAAGGTACCACATTGGTACTTATCCACAGCTTGTAAAAAAAAAAAAAAAAGACACATAAGGTTCAAGGTCATGTGTTCTACATGCTAGCAATGGGAGCCATGGAAAAGGCAGATCTTTAAAAAATTATTACATTTTATTTATTTATTTTGTGAGATTTGGGGTAGTCATGTGCACTATAGCATGCATGAAGGGGTCAGAGGACAGCCCCTGGGAGTTGGTTCTCTCCTTCTGCCATGTGGGTCCTGAGATGAAATTCAAATAGTCAGGCCTGGTAGTAAGTGCCTTCGCCCAGTGAGCCACCTTGCTGGCCCAAATCTGTTATTTTAAAATTTGTTTGCTTATCTGCTTTTGAGACGGGCTCTCACTATATAGCCCAAGCTAGTGTAGAGCTTGCAATTCTCCTGCCTCAGCCTTCCCAGGGCTTGATACTGCAGGTATATACCACCATGCCTAGCCCACTTTGAACTTTAAGGAGGAGGAGGAGGCTCTGAAAGGTGCCCTCTGTGATCAGACACTTTCTTTTCCTTTTAAGATTTGCTGACAACTCATTCCTTAAGACTAGACCAGCAACAGGCTTTTAGACTGTTCTAGACTGTCCCTGCACTGCTTTCCAAAAATGATCTGCATCACAGAAAAATAATCCCAGGAGAGTAAGGGTTTGTTCATTCTGGTCCCCAACATAACCCCAAAGAAAGGGAGTGCAAGATCAGAGTACCAAAGTCATTATGAATCCCCAGAGAAGATGATGGAAGCTGGAGTACGAAAAGCAGTCTAATTAGCTCTATTTTTTAAAGCAAGCTCTGATGGAGTTTACTGACATTCTTGGAGTAGCAGTTTAGGTGACCTGTAATTACAGAGCATAGAAATAGTAATGATGTTGATGAGACTGTTGCCAGCACTGTGGATTAGAAAGGCTTCCTCCAGGACTCAAAGAGATGGACACTAGCAGTTGCATCCAGGTGCTGTGGGATCAGTAGGTGACAAGGGCCCAAGTCCAAAGGTAAAACCAAAGCCTGGTACTAGGCAGGCTAGGCTAGCTAGAGACAGGACCCACAGTGGGAATCTAAACATAGGAAACAAGTACCTGTGAGCAAGATCCAGGAACTAGGGCTTATGGGATTGGAGGAAATTTATAGATTCTTAGACTAACAGCAGGGTGGGTGTGGAGGAAGCCACTATGGAGGCAGGAGAAAGCAATGCTGCTCAGGCATTAAGGGATTCTCAAAGGGGAGGTGCCAAGGGGAGCAAGTAAGGATAAAACCAATTAGAAGTCCTAAAAGAACCTATGTGGGAAATGCCTCAATTAAAGAGTCACAGTCAGGATTGTATAGAAAATGAATTAGAGAGAGAGAGTGAGAAAACATACAAATAGGCACATATACCATACACACATACACACACAAAATAAATTTATATGGCTCAAATCAGATTTTCTGGGTTACATGTCAGATTACTCAAGTAAAATAAAACAAAAAGAAATGAACACATGAGGATCTGGGCTAAATCACCAGTACATACATACTGAATTTCAACTATATTATGTTAAATGGGAGCTGCCACGTCCAAAGGCAACATTGTGCGTGACTCTCGTTACCTGACATTCTGGAAAACTGTAGGGACAGAAAGATCCACTCTTTCCAGGAACAAAGGTTTGAACAGTGTTTGACTACACAGGGTGTAGGAGAATTTCTGAAATGGCCAAACTATTCTGTATTCTGAGTAGGGATGTAGTACTGTGAATACAGACTTTCATTAAAATTTACAGTGGTGCAAACTAAAAAGATGAACTTTACTGTATGTAAATTACGCATCAATAAGTCTGACCCAAATAACCTTCTGTCTTAGCCACTGGGCAATTTTGGGGGGAGAGGAGTTTATTTTTGAGACAGGGTCTCCCTGTAGTCCCAGCTGGCCTAGAACTTGCTACATAGACCAGGCTGGCCTGAGTCTCACAGAGATCTTCCTGCCTGTGCCCCAAGTGCTGAGATTAAAGGCCACCACACCACTGGGTGCTTTTGATGCTCTCCACTGATACAGAGAGCACTGCGAGAGGGGCAGTCTTTAGCCATGGCTACGCAGCAGAGCTCTTACATACTTGGATGTTTTTGGATGTTTTGAGTTTGAATTCCAAAAAGATAGGCTCAGTAAGCTGTTGGAAGTGGGAGTATGAAGAGGTCTTGAGTGATCAGGATCCAAAGCATAGAACAGGATACCTCACTCACCAGTAGCACGTAAACTAAGTGGGTGGAGCCTTGACCCATGGGAGGAATGTACCTGGGGAGGTTGTGGTTAGGCCATTACTTGGGAGGTGTAGCTTTCTGTGTTTTCCCTCCAGTGTCTTCCTTGAAATAGTTCCACTAAATACCTGTATAGCTTTAAAACAGATTTGTCTAGGAGCTGGAGAGGTGGCTCAGCAGTTAAGAGCACTAGCTGCTCTTTCAAAAGACCCGGGGTTGATTCCCAGCACCCACATGGTAGCTAAGTCATCTGTGACTCCAGTTCCAGGAGATCAGGCTACCTCTTCTGGCCTCTGTGGGCATTGCATGCACACAATGCACTTATACAGACACAGGCAAAACATTCATACACATAAAATAAAAATAGCAACAATTTGTCTATTAGAAGCTTTAAAAGAAAATACTCTTGAAAGAGGTAAAAGTAAAAAGAATCTTAATGTAAAGGCAACTTAATTTAAGTGCGATGCCTAATCTTCATTGTCAGCTTGGCCAAGGAGATACACCAGTGGACATGCCTGTGAGGGTGATTCCAGAGAGGTTTAACTGTAGGGGAAAGATCCACCATGAATAGGGTGGAGCCATCCTATGGGCTGAGGGTCCCAATTAAAGAAAACAGGAAAGTGTGCTGAGCACCAGCACTCTCCCTCCCGACTGTGGATTCGACGTGACACGTCCTCATGGTTCTGCCCATGCCTTCTGTGCTAAGGATGGACTGTGGGCCAAAATAAATCCTTCCTCCTTGATGCTACTTTTTGTCAGGTACTTCCTCACAGCAATGAGAACAGTAATAGTGACTAACGCAAGTGACTAAGGTCAGGTCTTCTTATGAAAGTTGGATTCAAATTTAAGGTGGTACTCTTAAATACTTAAAAATAGAGTGTATTTCTCACTTAGTCATAATGTGTACCTTTCCCAAACGTAGTGAAAATGAAAATTCCCTTTTCCATGGAATACATATCAGCTTCCTTCAGAAGATTCTTCCAAACTGAAGTTTGAAAAGTTCTGCCTCTTCCCAGAGGATGAGAGGTGAGACTAGCTGGCATTCCTGGTGGAAAGGCAAGTGCTGAAGGGAGAGGAAGCACCCAGGACCCCAGGCCCTTCCGGCTGCCTCCAACTCTGCTGGGACCAACAGCAACTCAGTCAAGTCTGTGGAAGAAGAAGGGAGCTAGCCACCGGCCAATCCCAGCTCATCCATGTATTAGCTGGTGGGTTTTTAACCCTGGCAACTGATTCTGGAGTTCTGACTTGAACTTCAAAGATTTCTTTTGAGAACTGAGAAAGTGCCTGTCATTTCCTTTCCTTATTTTTGAGTAGTTTTCTTCTGAGAAGCCAAGAACAATGCTGGGCTGAACTGATGGGGCGTCAATGGAGCAGCGACAGTGCAGCTCAGCCGTCTGCAGATGCGGCGTAGCTGCGCCCGGCACTGTAATTGCTCAAGCTAATAATTTATATACTATTGTTATTTTTAGCATAATGTTTTGAAATGCTTATAAACTCACAGGAAGCTGAAGAATTAGTGCAGAAAGGATCCCGTGTACCCTCCCCCCCGCCCAGCATTCTGGAACGGCAGCTATGGAATGTAACCACTGTACATCAGGAGAACACTGGTGACTAGACTACACCTTGTTTTATCACTTACAAGGGGAAATTGGAATTTTCTTATTTTAATTTCCTCTGTGTTCTTTCTCCTCTGAAATACTCACTTCAGGGACTACAGATCCAATCCTTACAGTGAGGCTAAATTGCATTGCCACCTAAGTACTGGTCTCACATACAGAAGGGGTTTGGGGGATGCAATACAGGTAGCTCCATCCCAAACTTGATTCTAGAACATTTTATGTCAAAACGCTTGTGAGAGCCTGGAGAAGTTTCTGGGGTGGATTAAGGCCAATTCTGGTTTTTAAGTTAGTTAAGATCATTATGAGTGCCTGGGCTTCACCCTGACCTCAGTCGCACAGGTCCCAAGTAACTTTGCGATTCCTCCCACCAAGGGGTGGAGTCTAAGTCCCACCAACTGTGATTTGGGTTGTCAGTGGGTCATAGGTGCCAGTCAGCTCTGAGCCCAGATCTCAAAAGAACTTGCAACTTTCATATTCTCCTTATATGTACATAAAAGGGAGCATACGTGCATTGCATAAGTACAGACACACACTCATACATGCAGGTATTGGTGCTGGAGATTGAACACAGGGTCCTGCATATATTACACATGTACCCTACCACTGAGCTATACCCCTCTCCTCACTTTTCTTGAACACTGATGGTCTTCATATGAACAAGGCTAGGGCAGCATGCTAGGTGACAGGAAATCGTGTGGAGTATAGCTAATATACCTCAGCTGAGACACCCAGCTAGCATCAAGTGCATGAACCAGCAGAGCTACAATCAGCTATGCTGAGTCTATCAAGACTATATTTCTGTAGTTGTTTATTTTGCTATATTAATGTGGCAATAGATAACCAGTAAAGGAGACTCACTGGCATTGGGCACCAAAAGGTCCAGAAGACAACAGGTTTTAGTTCAGAGTTAGAATTGCCAGGTCATTCCCTGGGGTTCAAATGGCTTATCATGTTATGTTCCCTGAGATTCAAGTGTCTATTATGAAATCAACAGAATAACCTATTGACTATAAACTAAATGTGTCCTGCAGAATGGAAACACAAATGGAGTGGGAGAAGCCTGAAGTTCCTAGAGGTAACTGGGTGGTTGTCTCCAAGAAAGAAAGAAGATTTACACTTGCCTAGAACTAGCTACAAGAGCCAGGAAGGTGCACACAGGAGACTGCTGAGCTGTGTGTAAGGAGAGAGAAACTGCATGAACCTTTGGGCTAATGAAGTCTACCTAGGGTATAAAGACATCAGGCTCGGAACCATTTAAAGCACTTCTGTAGCTGTGAGGTTTCAGTCACTCAGTCACAAATGCCTACTGGATTTATACTGTGCCCACTATGCTTACCACATTGTTTTCCCTTATATCCTGTCTGGTGATCTCCAATAAAGCCTTGCCTTTGGAGTTCACATTTGAGTGAGTGGCCACAGCAGTACAGCTGGGGTGCAAGGTAGGAAGAGAGGGCCCTGCAGGGAGTGGGGCAAGATGTGGAGGATGTGTAGAAAACCCATAGCTCTCATGACTTTCTTTCAGTGTCTCATGTTTTGAAGATTATCAGTAAAGTTCTTGTTGAACAGAGGATGAAAAATGCCTTATATCATTCATCCAAATCACTATGTAAAAATAGCATCTTAGCCAGGTGTGGTGCACACGCCTTTAATCCCAGCACTCAGGAGGCAGAGGCAGGCAGATCTATGTGAATTCAAGGTCACCCTGGTCTACATAGCAAGTTCCAGGCCAGCTGGAGCTACAGGGAAACCCTGTCTCAAAAAGAGTGAAAAGACAAACAAGCAAAAAAACCCAAAACCCCCAAACCAAAAAACAGTGCCTTAGTTACCTTTCTGTTCTGTGATAAAACAATGTGACCAAGGGAACTTACAAAAGGAAGGGTTTATTTAGCTTACGGTTCCAAAGGGGCAAGAGTCCATCATGGCAGGGGGGCATGGTAGCAGAGGTGGCTGGAACAGCCAGAGGAGAGCTCACATCTTCAAGCAGGCACAGGAAGCAGAGATCCCAGAGACTTAAGAACTCTTTAATCCCACCCCCAGTGATGTGCTTCCTCCAGCAAGGCCACACCTTCTAAGACCTCCCAAAACAGCACCATCCACTGGGAATAAAATGTTCAAATACTTGGAGCCTATGGGGGACATTGTTATTCAAACCATCACAAGTAATCTTCTAATGTTGGTCAAAAAGACAAAATGAGTCACAGGGAGGAGCTACCCTGTCCTGTGCCTCAGGACCCACTGAAAGAGGGACAAGAATTCCATACAGAATAGACACTGATAAAATTATCAAGTTGGGATCAAGGATCCTGGGGGAAGATAAGGGCGCTTAAAGCAAGGAGAGAAGGAGGAGGACCTGGTGGGCAATGGGTTCCCATGGAACCAACACCTCTGGGATGAGTAACTTGGCCAGGTGAGGGGAGCCACAGGGAAGGGTACAGAGTGAGCAAGACCCCAAGGTGGAGAGACTGCTTGGAAAATAGTGAGCCCCAAATGTACACTGGGAACTCTAAGGCTACATAGGTGGGAAGGGGAAGCATGACAGGCTGAGTGAATGGTTGGGTTTTCATTCTAAGAACAGAGGGAAAACATAGAAAGAAATCATCAATAAGTTTGAACCATATGAAGTACAATTTCTTGGTTTTGTTTGTGTGTGTGTGTGTGTGTGTGTGTGTGTGTGTGTGTGCATGGGGAGCAGAGGTCAATCTCAGTTGTCTTCCTCCCCTTTAATAGTTTCTCACCTTTTTTTTTTCTCCTTATTTTTTTTTAATTTTTAATAACAACATGATTAGAAGAAGCATTTCAATGTAGCTTTAACATAATCAGTAACACACTCCAGAGCAAGAGTACATCTCTTCAGAAGTGGCTGTAACTTTCTAGGTTCACAGTTGAATTAATACAGTTACACAATATTGAACTCAGTAGAAGCCCTATAGGACATAAAATTGAATGAGATTTTAGCCTTTAAAAAAGATCTCCATTTCATTTTAGAATATATTGTTCCTTGCAGAAAGACTCATTGTTTTTGCTACTAACACTGAGATGTTGGCGCATGCATGAGTAATTTGTATGTATCTATGACTAGTCATAATCGGTTGTACTTGGATCCTTGGTGCCCTGTGTATGTCTATAAAGTCATTGGGTAGATTTCAATGGTAATGTTTATCACCTCTACTAATTAACATGATGTAAATGTCCATGCTTCCTCCTCAAATAAAATACACTTTTTAAAATTTGTTGATTTTGTGTGTGTGTATATCACACAGAACATACCAAACCATCTTATTCAAAAATACACCCACTTCCCAGGTAATACCCTCCCATAGCCTCCCTCCCCTCACTAGCGCCTTTATACGCTGATATCCCTGCTACAGTCTGCTGTGTTGTCAGCACCCCCAGCCATTCCCCACTACTCCATCTGGTGAATCCAGTCAGCCTATATAGAGGTCTTTGTTTTTGGAAGGTCAGTGGTTCCTCATCTAGCAGCAATCAGTTGTCAATATTCCTTTAGATAAGATTGGGCTCTGCTGTTCATTTTCCCAGTCTATGCTGGGTTACTATCTAGGAGTCTCTTTGGCCACCCTGGCCAACAACTCAAAAGAAGGTATCTCCTATTTGGCATTGTTGCTTGTTATGTAGCCTTTAGCTATGCATATGGACCCTTAAGAAATTATATTGGCCCCGTTAATCTTTGGTTATACATTCCTTTTGGGTGTTTAAAGCCATAAAGTTGGCCCAGATAAACCAATTTATTTTTACTCTTAAGGTCATTTGAGGATCTGTTCTTCAGGGGTCACATGGGCTTGGGAGGAGCCCCTGGCTCCTTTCTTTTACCAGTTCCGCCTATGTGAAGGTAAGTCAAAGGTCCTGCTTGACCATGGTTGGCTTCGCTTGGAAGCATGGAGGAAACAGTTCCTCTGTGTTGACCCTCCTCTTTGAAGACTGGACACTGGTTCAAGTCCATCTGGTGGGGTCTCCTCGGCCTCCTTGATCAAGAGGACAGGTGACCCACCACAATTACAGGACATTTTGAAAGATGTTCATAGTCCCCTGGAACTTAGTCGACCTAGGAGGGCAAGGATCAAAAACTGTCCTTTATGTCCCTCTGAGCAAATTATTATAGGCCTCAAAGTATATTGGTTAAACATCCAAAAAGGATAGTTCCACCAGTCTGCTACTTTTAATTACTGTGTGTCATATAGACAAATCTTGGGCAAAGACCAATTGTTCTCAGATAAACCTTACCTAGACATATTTCTTGATCTGCTATGTATAATTTGTCAGTAGGTTATAGGAGTAATATGGTTCCCTCTGGTTTTCAAAACTAGCTAGGCATTATTTATCTCTCACATGGTCTCACCCCTCCATCATGGGTTTCCCACTTAATGTGCCCCCATTTCCCCCCTTTCTCCCTTAATAATGCCCTTCTCTTACAGTCCTACCTCTCTTGAGCTCTTTCTTTCCCTTTATCCCCTAGGTTCCTTGTATACCCTTCCCTCCCCCCCGTCCCTTAAACTAACCCAATTTTTATCCATATCTCCCTTATTAAGGACTGTTTCCTACTGTTTTAGGTTTTTCTCTTTCAGGTTATTTCTTTTCCTTTACCTCACTGTTTCCTTACCCTTGTCCTGGTTCCTGCAGTTATGTCTGTTTGCATTAACAGTTTCTAGTTTCATCCATTTACCTGCAAATTTCATGATTTCATCTTTCTTTACTGCTGAGTAAAACTCCATCATATAAATGAACCACATTTTCATTATGACTCATCAATTGTGGGACACTTAGGTTGCCTCCATCTCTTAGCTATTGTAAAAAGAGCAGCAACAAACATGGATGTACAGCTGTCTGTGCAATAGGGTGAGTTCTTTGGGTATATGCCAAGGAGTGGTATAGCTGGGTGAAATAGTAGGTTCATTCGTAGCTTTTTAAGAGTTCTCCACACTGCTTTCCATAGGGGTTGAACAGGTTTGCATCCCCACCAGCAGTGGATGAGTGTTCCCCTTTCCCCACATCCTCTCCAAAATTGGTATCATTTGTTCTCTTGATCTTAGCCAGTCTGACTGGGGTAAGGTGAAATCTTAAAGTGGTTTTAATTTGCATTTCCCTAATTATTAGTGATGTTGAACATCTTTTAAGATGCTTCATAGCCATCTTTACTTCTTCTTTTGAGAATTCTCTGTTCATCTCCTTAGCCCATCTTTTAATTTGATTACTTCTTGCCTTGATTCTATTGTTTTTTAGTTCATTATATATTCTGGATAATAAACCTCTGTCAGATGTGTCACTAGTGAAAATTTTCTCCCATTCTGGGGGTTTTCTGTTCGCTTCCCTGGTTGCCTCCTTTGATGTGCAGAAGCTTTTTAGTTCAATGAAGTCCCATTTGTTAATTCTTGCTGTTGTTTCCTGAGCTATTAATGACCAGTTTAGAAAATCCTTTCCTACACCTATATCTTGTAGGTTTTTCCCAATGTTTTCTTCTAACAGTTTCAAAGTTTCAGGCTTTACATTGAGGTCTTTGATCCATCTGGAATTGGATTTTGTGCAGCGTGAAAGATAGGGGTTTAGTTTCATTCTTCTACAGGTGGAGATCCAATTTTGCCAGCACGATGTGGTGAACATACTGTCTTACCTCCAGTGAATATTCTTGGCCCCTCTGTCAAATATCGATGGCTGAAACTGCATTTACTCATATTTGGGTGTTCAATTTTGTTTCATTGATCTATGGGTCTATTTTTGTGCCAGTACCATGTTGTTTTTATGACTATAGCTCTATTATACAGCTTAAAATCTGGTATAGAAACCACCCCGGCATTGCTCTTAGTGTTCAGTGTTGCTTTGGCTATCCAATGTCTTTTGTGCTTCCATATGAATCTTAGGATTTTTTTTTCCAATTCTGTGAAAAATGTCATGGGGATTTTGATTGGCATTGCATTGAATCTATAAATGACATTGGGTAGGATGGTCATTTTCACACTACTAATTCTTCCAATCCATGAGCATGGGAGGTCCATCCATCTTCTGATGTCTTCCTCAATCTCTTTCTTTAAAGATTTAAAATTTTCATTGAAGAACTATTTAATGTGTTTGGTCAGGTTTATTCTGAGATATTTTATGTTTTTTGCAGCTATTTTTAAGGGAAGGGTTTCCATATGCTCTTTCTCTGATTGCTTATTATTGGTATATAGAAAGGCTACAGACTTTCGTAGGGTAATTTTGTAACCTGCAACTTTACTGAATGTGTTAATAATTTCTAGGAGTTTTATGGTGGAATTTTTGGCATCTCTTAGCTATAATATCATATCATTTGAAAAAAAGGGATAATTGATCTCTTCTTTTCTAATTATTACTCCTTTAATTTCCTGTTCTTGTCTTATTGCTCTTGCAAGAGTTTTAAGCACTGTGTTAAAGAGAAGTGGACAGCCTTGTTTGGTTCCTGATTTCAATGGGAATGCTTCCATTTTTTCTCCACTTAAAATGTTGTCTGTGAGTTTGTTATATATGGCTTTAATTATGTTGAGGTATGTTCCCTCCAGTCCAGTTCTCTCTAGGACTTTGAACAATAAATGTATGTTGAATTTTGTCAAAGGCCGTCTCTGCATCTATTGAGATGACCATGTGGTTCTTGTCTTTGTGTGCATTTATATGATTTATGATGTTTATTGTCTTATGTATATTGAAGCATCCCTCCATCTCTGGGATAAAGCTGACTTCATCATGGTGGATGATCTTTTTGATGTGTGTCTGTATGCAGTTTGCAAGTATCTTGTTAAGAATTTTTGCATCTATGTTTACTAAGGATATGGCTCTATAGTTTTCTTTTTTGGTTGTATCTTTACCTGACTTTGGTATTAGAATGATGCTGGCTTCACAGAAGGAATTTGGAAGTTCTCCCTCCATTTCTATCTTTTTGAATAAATTAAGTAGTATTGGATGCAGATCTTCTTTAAATGTCTGATAGAATTCTGCTGTAAATCCATCTGGTCCTGGGCTTTTTTTAGTTGGGAGGTTTTGTATTACTGTTTCAATTTCTTTTTGTGTTATGGGTCTGTTAAGCTGTTAATCTCTTCTTGGTTTAGTTTTGTTGGTTCCCATGCTTTTATATATCCATCCATTCTTTTAGGTTTTCAAATTTAGTAGCATATAGGTTTTTAAAGTATTCCCTTATAATGTTCTGCATCTTTCTGGTGTCATCATGTTTCCTCTTTCATCTCTGATTTTTTTGATTTGGAGTTGCTCTTAATTTCTTTTGGTTAACTGGGCTAGCAGTCTGTCAATCTTGTTTATCTTTTCAAAGAACCAGCTCTTGGATTCATTGACTCTTTGCATTGTTTTCTTTGATTTCATTAATTTCTGCCCTGGTTTTTGTTATTTCTTCTTGTCTGCTGGGTTTGGGTTTCATTTGTTGTTGCTTTTCAAGTGTCTTGAGTTGCAATGTTAAGTCATTTATTTGTGTTCTTTAAGATTTTTTGAAGTAGGCACTTTGATCTATAAACTTCCCTCTAAGGACAGCTTTCAGCATGTCCCAGAGGTTTTGTTGTGTTGTATTGTCCCTTTCATTTAGTTCCAGGAATACTTTTATTTCTTTCTTAATTTCTCCTTTGACACATTCATCATTCAAGAGTGTGTTGTTTAATCTCCATGTGTTCATGTGATTACTGGGGTTTCTTCGGGTGTTGATTGTAAGCTTTATTGCATTGTGGTCTGATAGAATGCATGGAATTATTTCAATCTTTTTGCATTTGTTGAGGTTTGTTTTGTGCCCCAGTATATGGTCAATTTTGGAGAAGGTTCCATGGGGTGCTGAGTAGAAAGTACATCCTTTGGTGCTTGGGTGGAATACTCGGTAGAGGTCTGTTAAGTCCATTTGATATATGGTATTGTTTAATTCAGATGTCTCTCTGTTAACTCTCTGCCCTGTTGATCTATCTAATGGAGAGTGGAGTATTGAGGTCACCTACTATTAATGAGCTGGGATTAATCTGGGTCTCAAAGTCCTGTAGTATTGTTTTTATGAAGTTGGGTGCACCGGAGTTTGGTGAATATATGTTCATGATTGTAATATCTTCTTAATTTATTGTTCCTTTGATATGAATGAAGTGACTTTATCTCTTCTGATTAGTTTTAGTTTAAAGTCTATTTTGTCAGATATTAGAATTGCAATGCCTCCTTTTTTCTTAGTACCATTTGCTTGGTATATATATATTTTTCTATCCTTTCAGTTTAAGGTAGTGCCTGTTCTTGAAAGTGAGATGAGTTTCTCACAGACAACAAAAAGATGGGTTTTGTTTCTTAATCCATTCAACTAACCTGTGTCTTTTGATTGGGGAGTCAAAGCCATTAATATATACAGTCATTATTGAAAGATGTGTGTTGATTGCCGTCATTTTTTCATTTGTTTTCTTGCTGTTTGCATTCTTAGTTCTATTTTGTGTTTCAGCAATTATAGCTTCATTTGTTTCTTTGTGTAGCCTTTTGTCTATGCCTATTCCTCTCTTCAGTCTGAAGTATTGTTTCCGGTATTCTCTGGAGGGCTGTGTCCTAGTTTGTTCTTTCACTGCTGTGACAAAACACTCTGACCAATACAACTTGTAGTTTGCACTAAAAAGTCAGTTGTAATCCTAATGGGTTTTCCTTTACATGTGACTTGTTATTTCTCTTTTGCAGATTTCAGTATTGTCTCTTTGTTCTGTACGTTGATGTGCCATCTATGATGTGCCATGGAGAGTTTCTTTTCTGGTCCTGTCTATTTGGTGTTCTATATGCTTCTTGTATTTGTATGGGCATGTCTTTCTTTAATTTTGGGAAATTGTCTTTCATGATTCTGTTGAAGATCTGGTCCATCCCATTATCTTGAGATTCTTCTTCTTCCTATATGCCTATGATTTGTAAGTTTATCTTTTTACGGTGTCACACAATTCCTGCATATTCCAGTGTTGTGATTTCTTAAATTTTTTATAATCTTTGCTTGAGTGGTCTAGTTTGTCCACTTTATCTGCCAGTTTTGATACTCTGTTTTCCATCTCCTTCATCCTATTGGTGAGGCTTTCTCCTGTCATTTCTAATTGGTTTACTGAGTGTTTCACTTCTTTCATCATTTCAGCCTGAGTATTCTTCAATATTTCTAACTCTTTTCTGAATTCATTCAGAAGTTTATCCCTATCTTCCTTCAGTTCTTTGATTTCTTTGTTTGTGTATTCTTTAAATTCACTGAATTATTTTATCATGTTTATAATTTTTCTTTTGAGTTCCATGTCCTACATTATCACTAGGGGGATACTCATTGTACTCCTCTAGAGGACTATTGGTATTTGTTGGGGATATGTTATTTTGGTTTTTCATGTTATTATTTTTTCTCTGTGATTTTGACATGTGTAATTCTTTTGTAGTTACTGATACTTGTGTGAGACCCAAGCCTTCCTTTGTTGAGTTTAGCTCTGCTTCTTTTTGTAAACTTTATGTGTCTTTGTGGTTTACTTTTGGGGCATGAAATTCTGGTTCTTCTAAGCTTCTGGTTCTCTTTTTTGATTTTATATTGAAGTGGCCAGATTGCTTTTGTCTTCAGGAGTTCCCACAGAAGCCCAAGTCAGATGAGGATCAGATGCTCTCAGGCTTTCTCCTAAGGTCTGGATCCCTCCAGGAAAGATTTTGGCCTCAGGAATTTGGGTGTTGGACTGGCCTGGGAGCCAGGCCCAGGAAAGATGCTAGTCTAGGGCAGCTGGTGGGTGTGCCACCCAGAGATGCAAAGGAAGATGGGGGCAGGAAGCGGCCCCAAGGGCTCCTGGGGACTGCATTGAGGAGCTGGGTTGGTCTAGATGCAAAGGATCAGGAAGAGAAAAGGTCAGCCCTGGTGTCCAGGAAAGAGGCTGGTGGGTTGTCCAGGTCCAGGGAAGTAGATGGAGGTGAAGGCAGGGCCAGGCCCAGAGCACTCTTGGGGACCTGAGAAGGAACTGGGTTGGTCTGGATACAAAGGATCAGGAAGCAGTGGTGGTTCCCCTGATGTCTGGTGCTCCAAGACAAGGAATGGACAGGATCCAGGCTAGGAGGAAAGATAGGTGAGGGAGATGGGAGGGATGAATGAGGCTGGGGGAGTCAAGGTGCAGAGAGTGTGATCGACTTACTCCTGAGAGAGGCCTGTGGGTAGGAGAGAGGCTTGAGGGTCCTGCAGGCCCAGGGAAGCAGAGGGAGGTCCACCTTGTTTTTATAAAGACGTGGTCTCTCCTGGGGCTGGAGAGATGGCTCAGCAGTTAAGAGCAGTGACTACTCTTGCATAGGATCAGGGTTTGATTCCCACTACCCACATGGAGGCTACCAACTGCCTGCAACTCCAGTTTCAGGGGATCCAACACAGGCTTTGCACAACACAGGTATGCTTATGTATGTGCAGGCAATACACCTTCTTCATCAGGCATGAAATGGCCAATATTGGCAGTTTCTTGTAGTTGAACCTGGTATTCCCATTGGAAGCTTCAGCTTGACCCATATTTGATTCTTTGTCCTGAATCTTATTCAGATGAATCCAAGAAGATTTCCTCATTTCCCCTTCATGGCAGACCCAGCTTTAGCATCGAGCTGGTAGAAAGAGCCAAAGAGGCTGAGGCCACATGACTGCAGCCTTCCTTGACCTGGAGCTACAGCATCACTGGCATCTGGTTCACCTTCCCTTACAGTCTGTAGTTCCCTAAGTTGAGGTTTGGGCTCACCAGAGGATATTGCTGCCTCGGGCAGCTGGTCCCTGCCCTCTGGGGTGTCCAGGGGATATTCTTCCTGCTTGTAGTTGATGAGTTCACAACAGAGGTGGTAGATGGCTAAAAGTTTAAAGAAATGTGCTCAGGTAACACAATCCCCTTGTCACCAAAGTTCTCTCGGGGTCTCTTGCATGATCAGACAAACCATATAATGTATTTTCATGTGAATTTATTATGGTTTATACCCTTGGGTAGGAAGGGGGTAAATGGGAGAACTTAACAAAGAGACAAGCACTCTTGTGCTGCAGCTCAGGGCCTGCCAATCCAGCTTGCTCCCGCAGCCCACCCATAGTCTCCGCTAACTTTCAACTACACATCTTGGGCCCTCAGTCTTGCCCCAGGTCGGTAAATGCCCCCCTTGAGTCCACACGGGTGATACACTGGGGCCATCTTTCTCTCCACAGCTGCTGCATGGCTTCTGTCCCAAGATGATGCAGAAAAAGCCCCTCCCTACTTAATTCTCTGCAGCAGGCCCTACCCCTTGGAGGAAACAGGCAGTTTGAGAGACACCCTTGAGCCCAGGCAGCTGTGGCCTCTTGTTCTCAGCTTTCAGATTCTTCTGTGTACATGAGCCCAGAATCCAGGAGGTAAATCTCCTGGACACCACTTGAAATTTCTCATTTTATCTTTTGCCAGCACAAACTGAACTGTTATGAGGTGGTATATGACAGGAAGATCATATAAACCAAATTATTGCCAGATACTCACAGAATTCATGTGTGGTAAGGAAACCAGCATTTTTTTATGTCTGGAAAGGAAAACCAAAATTTCAAAAGCATCCTTCATAAGGAGCCTTAGAGAAACATCAGAGATGACACCTGCCAAACTTCGTAACTGAGAACCTGGAGAGCTCCCACTCTTCATCTGTTGGAGAGAAGGCAAGAAAGTAGAAGTGACTGTTTCATCTGAGACTAATTCTTATGTCCTTGGATATTCATGTTCCCTGGTCACATTGGGAAAAGCTGTTTTAAACTTACTGGGATGGGGAGTACATTGGTCAGGGTTCTTAAAGGAACAGAACCAATAATATGAGCATGTATTAAAAGGAGACTTTAGATTGGCTTACATGATGCAGTCTGGGTAGTTTACCAGTGGCTATCTTCACACTGGAGAGACTGAGAACTCAGTATAAGAGGCTTGATGCCTCAGTAGTCCCAATCTAGCACCAAAGGCCAGGAGGATTCTCGGAGAGTCACTGGTCTTCAGTCCACAGTGGAAGTTGGGTCCTGACATCATGAAGGGATTCAGTAGCAATGGTGGTAGCGTCGGGATAGATGAACTCGCCAGCAACATGAAGGTAATGAGCCAAAAAGCAAAGCCTTTCTCTTGAACCTCCTTTGGTCTGGCTGCCACATGTGGTGCTGTTCACATTTAGGGTAGGTCTTCCTATTTCAAATAACCTGATCCAGAAAATCCCTCTCAGGTGGGCCCAGCAGTTTGTCTCTTGCCTGACTCAGTCAAGCTGACTGACCAAGATTAATCATCACAGAGGGATTGAGTTGGGGGGGTGTGCATATTTACTTGATTTTGGCTCGTGCTTTTTCCCCATCTTGATGTACAACATCATATCCCTAGGAGAAGTGTCCAACTCTGTTGCAGTCATCAAAACTGAAGCAGAGATGTCAGAGCATACCAGAAAGTGCAACGAAATCTCCTACAATTACTATTTTAATACTGGTCTCCATTTCCTGAAGACTTCTCACCAAGGTGTATCCCATCTCCTTTTCTCCTCATTCCTATACAACCCCCGGCCTATACTACATTCAGCAAATCAAAAGCCAGGCACAAGGCTTGCTCATCCTCCTCCTCCCTCTTTGGAGGCCAGTCGCTGATGAATTGAAGGAAATGGTGGTGGTGTGGGATACAGTGGCGATTCATAAGTTAGTATTCGCTCTATAGAGTTGGCTTCTTCTTAGAGGAGGAATTTAAAATTTTCCCCACACTACATTATTAATATTAGCCTAAGGAAAATCAAAGCAGGGAGAGAGCTCCCGTGTCTGTGAAGGAAAAATTGCCGTTGTGCAAACAGAATCAAATAGCTATTATGCAGAGATTCTTCAAGGTTCAGGGTGACTTTGAGAATGGTCTCTCAATAATAGAGGGAAATGAAATTATCAGGAAAGTGTCAGTATGTCACAGGCAAAGATTCTGTGACTGTTAAATTTTAATATGTTCAGAGCAAGGAAAATTGAAATTTCTGAATAAGAGAAAAAGTCAAAGGACAAGTAGACGAGAAATAAAACCAGTTCTGGGGAGGAGGAGGGATGGGGCAGTGTGATGTCACAAAGCTCTGTAAGATACTCTTTGATATAAGGAATATGTTCAGGAAGATAGAACAGTTCTTGTTTGCTATGGACCTGAGTACAGTTTACATCTTTGAATAAATGACCAAAACTACTGGAAATAAAGGGCAATACAGAGTAAGTTCACTATCTTTCAATCTTGCAGGACTTGATGCTGAACTTGGGAGTGGTCTTGACCTTGCCTTTTCTCCAAGTTCTTCCAGAAGTAAGTATGGTCAATTTTTTTCTTAGAAATACTTTATCTGATACACAGAGCATATCCATCACATATTAGTAGATTACATTAAGGTTCTAGGGAGCTGGGGAGAGTGATTAAATTTTCAGCAGATCCATGCATTTTTGACAATCTTTAGAACTGACTCAACTGGGAAGAATGTGCTGGTCCTCAGAATCCACACAACAATAGCTGGGGCCCTGCAAAGAAGCTCTTCAGCTCTGCATTAATGAATTCCAGCCACCAAGCTGGAAGAAGGAAAATGGGGAGGCATGGATTAGAATTATACTATAACCCATAGCCACTGTAGACACCTTCCTTCCCAATGCTTCACCTTCTCTCCCGAGCTCCTAGCCTGTGGTGTGCATAAGCTTATGGTTGAGTGAGGAATGCCAATCCTCACAGACTTAATCACCTTCTCAGCCAACCCTGGAGAAGCAAACACTCAGGAAACCAGGGGGCCTATGTAGAGCAAAAGAGTGAAGGAGGAAGTAAAGATAAGGGCAGACAGATTATTGGGAACTGAATTACCAGGTCCAGATCATCAGTGTTGAGATTTAGGAAACGAGGTCGCCCGTGAGGGTTTTACAGGTAACAAAGAGCCTGGCTCTGGCTATAAACAGAACTAGGGCAGAACAAGAAGACATAGGAGGACAAAACAACGGAGTGGGACCTCAGACAGAGAACACAGCCCTTCTCCTCCTACACAAGAAGTCATAACCTGGTGAACAAGGTATGGGGGGGGGAGGGCTGATGCCCTTGCCTCACAGTCATACAGAAATAAAGCCTTGAAGGGGCATTTTACTCCAGAACAATTCTCTAGAAATGAAAGTAGATGTTCCTTCTATTTAAACCTAGACTTCATGTCAGGATCACAAAGATGGACTTGAGGAGGGTGTCACTGGACCCCTCTGTTTCTCTTCCAATATGGCTACATTGAATAAATCTCCTATGTCCATTTTTCATCATTACTTATCTTGTTCATCGGTTGTAGGGACAGACAGCTGAGCCTAGCTTGTTAGGACTGACAGGGCCCAGACTTTGACCAGGCAGTCCCATAACACGGCCTCTCTCATACTAGCTGTTTTGTAAAGGGGCAGCAGGCATTTGTGAATGAAGACAACACTGTTGGCCTCATCTCATCCAGCACTGGTCCATCACCTTCTCCACCATCACTGTCATCTGCATTCTTCTGTTTTCTCAAGAATTGCCTTGCTAGGCAAAGTAGGTGAATGCTACCAGTGGGCTGACAGATAAGTGTATCTCAGAGGAACAAGGAAAAGACTCTCTTAGAACAGGCCTGATTCTGTAGCCTGAATTAGGCCCCGCCTCTCTGCAGCTCTCTCCTGGACAGAGAGTAAAGAAAATGTCAGTGTCTTCATGTGACAGCTTTCATTTTGTGGTTCCTGGCTCCTCCAGGCTCCTTTTCATTTCTCTTGTCAGGTGTGCTCTGCTCAACTAAATCACGTGATAGGAAACTTCCTGTCACTCATAAAAGGTTATAAAATAAAGGCTCTTTCCTTTGTTCGCTCAACTAAATCACGTGATAGGAAACTTCCTGTCACTCATAAAAGGTTATAAAATAAAGGCTCTTTCCTTTGTTCAGGGACTGGTTCAGGACTCCTCAGGGAGACTGCATAGAGATTTTTGTCCACAGATGAAGCCTGCTGTCTAAAGAGGCTCCTCTGACCTCTCCCTACCTCCTCTCTCTCTCTCTCTCTCTCTCTTTCTCTCTCTCTCTCAAGAAAGATCCTCTCCAGGCTTTAAAGAGAAGCCTCTCCTTATTTTTAAGGCCCTATCTTATTTACATATCATCATAAATTGTACCTGTCTAATGTTCTCCCTCCCACCTTGAGGTCCAATCATAGCCTGAGGCCCTCTCATTCTAATCAACTTCACTGAAGTGACTTGTGTGTCAGCTCACTTTGTGAAACAACAGCTGCCATTTTTACCTCCTGTATACTTAACAGACAGAACATGCAGTGAAGTGTGGTTCTAGAGAGTTCCAAGCTGTGCAGAGCACTCTAGATTTACTCAAAGGGGAAACTGAGTGCTACCTACAGATTTTAGTTGGGGATGTTAAGACTGAAGTCATGGAACCAACAAGCTACTCTGAGCTGAAGGTTCTCTTCAAGAACAGAAAAAATAGCCACAAGTTTGGTTTTACCTGCCAGGGTCTTACTAAAAAGCTGCCACACATACATTAGGATTTCTAGGTTTCTAAAAATGTCCCCAAACACCCCAGTTTACAACTTCAAACTACAGTACAAAGTTTCTAAAATCTATGGAGAAACTGTTTCAAAAATGCTATATTATTTGAAGGAAAAAATAGACCTTTTTATAAACCAACCTATAAAATAAGCTTTTGAAATAAGCTTTTGGAAGGCTTGGCCAGACTAGGAAAGGAGGCCAGAGTCCCTGTGGCTGAGGACAACAGAAAACTGTAGCTGATTTCCAAGCTGCAGAGGTGGGCTTCTTGCATCTATTTCTGCATGGGATGATGCTTCAGGTGGGAGTTCTAGAAATTCTTTTCATTTAATTTTGCTGTTTATAAATGTGCTTTTCACAAAACCCACCCAAGCACACACATCTATTGTGAACAGGTAAAAGCAAACTCAGCCATAGACAATCCCTTTTTGACAATACTTCTATGACCATTCCAATGTTCAAAAGGTCTCAGGGAAGACACTTGAGCTATAGACAGAAGCAGGGGAAATAAATTTTTTACCATGCTAATCTTTAGTTCGGACTCAGATTTCACATCTGTTTTCTTCAAGGTCCTGTGGCTTCTTATTAGTGTCTTAAAAGTAGCATAAAAATGTATTTTGGTGTGTTGAAGAGATGTCTGAGTGGTTATGAGAATGCATTGTTAAGAGAATGCAGAGACAGGAGTTGGAGTCCCAGTACCCACATCATCTAGCTTTAACTCTAGTTCCAGGGGATCCAGGCCCTCTTTTGGCCTGCATGTGCACTGTACTGATGTGTACAAACTGACACGCACATATACACATAATTTAATATTTAAACTTTTCTGGGCCTAGAGACATGGCTCGGCAGTTGGGAGCAATGACTGCTCTTGTAGAGGACTTGGGTTTCGTTCCCAGCACCCACATGGTGGCTAACATCCATCTGAAACACCAATTCCAGGGGATCTGATGCCCTCTTCTGACCTCCATGGCCACATGCAGGCAATACAGTCATACACATAAAATAAAAATAGTGAATAAAATACCTTAAAAATTAACATTTCCTAGTATATATCACTATGTTCAATCACCCCCCACTGAGAACACCTCCCCTATCCATTGGCCATTCATTGGTTTCCTAACCTCTCTGGATTTTCTAATTGAAATATGCATATCTAAGAATTCAAAGCTAGCATCCTTCTGTGAGAGAGAACATGCATTATCAGGAACCTGTGTCAGGCCTACAAACTTGTGGGCTGACAGAACACAGACCATAAGGGAAAGCCTAATACTTTTATTCTTCTAAATAGATATAGTATTAAAATGATTTCTAATGACTTATTGTTATATCCATAGATTCATACATGGCTCACCTCTCACCAGAGAAGCTCCCTTTTGTAGCAGATGATGATTACACAGAAACCCACAAATGGTCAAAGTGCAGAGAGAGAGTAAGAGATTGCAGAGTGCTTGTCCCTGAAATGGACACCTACATCAAACTCCTGCCTCACAAGGCTCAGGGATTGGTGTGGAAGAGAGGGAAGAAAGATTGTAAGAGCCAGAGGTGGTAGATGACCACAGGAAAGAGTTTTCCAGAGAGCTAGGCAGTTACTCACATGAACTCATAGCAATGGTGACAGCATGCCCAAGTCCCACGTAAGCTCAAGCCAGGAAAAATCCCAGCACAGACATGGAGAAGTGGGTAAGAAACCCAACCCAACCTGAGGAATGATTGGTCACTGATGGCTGCTGAGAGGGGAGAGTCAGTTTCTTTTAAGGGTACGACTCTTGGTAGGTTACCCAGACTCCAAACCGAAGAGCATTTAGGGACACAAAGTTGACTCTATAAGGCTCAGTATATGCTGTATGTGTTATATTTTTGGAGAATAAAAATATATATTAACAGTACATGAAACTGTACATATATATAATAAAGTGTATGAAATTGGGCAGGGGTTAGTAAAGGGGTGCAGTTAGGGGAGGGGATCTATATACAATCAAAATATATTGCATGAAATTCACAAAATTTCAATAAAAAAGAAAAATTTAAACTTAAAATTAAAAATGAATTTTGGGGAAGTGCACAGAGTTTCAGGGGATGTGGATCTGACACCCCAACACCTGGCAGAATCCCAGTTTAATATATAAGATGATACAGTAGAGAATATGTAAATAGAACCATTGTTTTCTATAATGACATCCTTTCCAATGGGATTTTTGGTTTCTGCATCAAAAAGTGAAAGAGACAAACTAGAGTCAATTGAGGAATTTCCTCCATCAGACTGACCGGTGGGCATGTCTCTGAGACATTTTCTTGTTTGTTCATTGATGTAGGAGGGCCCAAACTACTGTGGGCAGTGCCATCCCTGGGCAGGTTGACCTGGGCTATATAAGAAATGTATCTGGAAGGCTGGAGAGTTGGCTCAGAGGATAAGAGCATTGGTTTCTCTTGTGGAGGACCTGGGTTTGATTCCCAGCACCCACACGGTGGCTAACAACTGTCTGAAACTCCAGCTCCAGAGGAATCCAATCCCCTCTTCTGATCTCCACAGGCATGGCATGACCTGGGTGCACTTTCATACATTCAGGCATTACACTCATACACATGAAATAAAAGTTATAAATAAAATATTTAAAAAACAAACAGAGAAATGTATGTGAGCAAGCTGGGGGAAAAAGATCGTGAGCAGCATTCTTTCACGGTCTATGCTTCAGTTCCTGCCTCCAGATTCCTGTCTTGAGTTCCTGCCTTGACTTTTCTCAATGATAGATTGTAAACTGTAAGATAAAGGTAAATCCTATCCTCCCAAAGTTGCTTTTTGGTCACAGTGTTTATTACAGCAACAGAATGCAAACTAGAACACTAAGACTGGTGGCTGAGAATTCAATCCCTAGAACCCATGTAAAGGTGGAAGGAGTGAACCTATGCCAAAAGTTGTTCTGTGACCTCCATAGGAGTCATGAATGCACTTGTATCTTCTCTCTCTCTATCTCTCTCTCTCTCTCTCACACACACACACACACACAAATACACAAATTCAAATAATAATTTCAAAATATCATAAAATTTTGTAAAACTGTTAATTTCCTCCTCCTGGAGCCTGGGTTCACCTGTGATGTATTTTGGGCAGTAAAACATACAGTTCCCAGCCAAGATTCTAGCCAATTTTGAAATTTTCAGTTTCTCTAGGAATTTTGCCCAGCTACCTCATATGAAGTGTTGACCCTCCTCTTTGCAGACTGGACACTGGTTTAAGTCCATTTTCTGGGGGCTCCATGGCCTCCCTGAACAAGCGGACAGGTGACTCTCCAAACTTAGAGGACATTTCAAGAGATGTGCCATAGCCCCTGGAAGTTGTTTGAACTTGGAGGGCAAGGAACAAAAATTTGTCCCTTTAAGTACCTCTGACCAGATTAATATAGACCTTAAAGTCTGGCTATTAAACATCCAACAAGGTTAGCTCCACCAGTCTGGTATTTTTAAGTACCATGTGCTATGTAGATAGAGCTTGGGAAACATCCTTAAATAAATCTTGACTAGACTTCCTTAGACTAGTTGACTAAGTTACAAACCAAGAAATTTCAAGATTGTCTACACATTATCCTTGTCTCATCCTTGTTATATTGTAACAACCCTACACAGACCTTCATCACCTGTCCAGCTCTCTCATTTCTCTGTCAATTCTAGAAATATTCAGCCACCATAATTTTCATGCATAAATCCTTCTTTAAAAAATGTCTCCATTCTAATTCTCATATCCTTCCAACATCCTCCAATTTTCCATTTTCTTTTTTTAATAACCATGAGACACAATAACATTAACAATTTTTTTATCTGTTGTGAGAATTCTTTTCCTGGGGATACTAAGCAATGTTTTTCCCCTTTTCAGGTTGTAGTATCAAACCAATGTTTAATTACATTAAAGTATTTCTGGGGAACCAATGAATTTACTGAGCTTACTTAGAGAAATGACTGAGGGGTTGCTGAGGTACATGAGTGACCTGAGAGTATTTACTTTGGAAAGCCTTAACCCAGCATGGATCAAGCCTTCTCTTCCTAGCCTTTTCCAGATAATATGCTTTAGTCCTCCCCAAACCCAGGAGACCATGTGATTAGGGTCAAATTACATACAGTTGGCTGGGAAGAGCAGCTGGATACTCAGGTGAGGGTCCAATGATCCTGTTTACCCCTCCTCTTTTAATTAGATACTTAAGTCAACAAGTCCAATTGTGATGGTATTTTGTTAGTGGACACAGCTGAAGTCAGGATGATGATAGTTGTTTGACTCAGAAGAAAGTAGTGTGTAGCATCATCTTATTAAAAGAACATGGAATCTAAATTATATACATGAGATAATGTAATAAGTTAATATTGCCCGTGTACATGTTCTGTTTTATATGTTTCTAGGTAATCTTTTACCTTATATAGGTTAGAGAGTGGTCTACCAAAACCTTGCTTTAGGTGGAAAAAAGCAACTGGTACATAGTTAAACATTATCGAATTGATGTTTACAACCTCCAGCATAATCAATTAAGGAAAATGTGCTATAACCCTGTTCAGACTTTATAAATGTTGAAATGGGAGAGATGGGAGGGGTGTCCTGTCCATGAGGGGACTCAAGGGCAGGGGTATTGGAGGCAGGGTCTGGAATAAAAGTAGAAGTTAGATTCAGGAGGGATAAATGGGTTATTTAAGCAAGAAGCCAGAACAGGAGAGACTAGGGAATATTTGGCAAGGAGGTGTTTAAGGTTTTGGATTTCCTCAAGTAGAGGAGAGTTAGTGGAAGGAGAGTGGGTGATGGACTTAGAGCGGTGCTGGAGAGGGGGAATATCACGGCACAGAGAGGGAGTTCGAGTTGGAGAAAGGAGGAGAGCTGGGTTGGGCCCTGGAATGGGAGGCAAAGGAGAGTATAGCAAGGGAGAGCATGGGGAGGACTTAGCTATGCCTCAGGCTGGGGAGCAGGAGGAGGTTGGGGATGATTCCTAATCAGAGGCAGTTCATTGCCTATGGCAGGATCAAAAGCTGAGGTGGAGGGGTAGGGAGGAGGAGGAGGAGGAGAGGCAGAGCTCCCTGGAAGGTTGGGATCCCATGAAATTGTCTTAGCCAGAAGAACCTGATGGGAAGAACATGGGACCCAGAGGGAGGGATTAGCATGGAGATCAAAGGAAGCTTGGCTGTATGGTAATTCAGACTGTTTGCCTTTACGATAGCAGAAATTTTCTAAATCTCTCAAAATATTGAAGTTTAAGTTTCCAGTGTCTGGCTGAACAGAGTTATTCTCTAACTCATACTGAGGCCAGGCAGTGGTGCACAGGAACTTAAAGCATTTTGGCCTGATTGTATCCGAAAGTCCTAGTTGTTTTAAGGATTTAAGAAGACAAGCAAGAGGTGTGAGACCCCAAGACTTTGAGTCAGTGGTTGCCATAGTGACAGATTAAGTTCAGAGTGAAGAGGAGATAGAAAAAGAACTGAGCAAGCGGGTAGGAGGTAGAGACAGAACCAAGCAGATGGGAGACAAAGAAAATCCTCTCTCCATAGGGAGTGGAGGCAGAATCATGAGTCTGGGCAGGAAAGTGCAGCAGATGAGGAAGAGAGAGAGAGACAGGGAGGAAGCAGGATGAAAAGGTTTTGCATCGGTCATGCAAAACGAGAGCAAGGAGAACCAGACACCAAAAGAAAGCATCCTTTTTTTGTTGTAGGGGTTCGAGTATTATTTTCAAGTGATTTCCAAGTCCCAGAAGGCAATGTCCTGCAATTAGTTCATCACAGAGAGGAAAGGCAAGATCCTGTTCTGGACAGAAGTAATGCGTGTTCCTATCTCTGGAAATAGCGTCCTATATCCAGAGAAAGGAAAGGGTTTTCCGACACACGTGTGAGTTCGAAGCAAGTGAGAGGAGTGGAAAACCCTGCAATGAGAGCATGGCATGACCAGCCAGTAGATGGAGACAAAGTACAAGGAATGGGATGGGAGAAAAGTGGAAAAAACGCAGTGAGCCAGAAGGGAGGGAAGTTTGTGGAACAAGTTGATCCTGAGGTTTATTTAGTAGAGGCTGAGGGAAGATGAGCCCCAGAAGGGTGGTGGTTTAGTAGAGGTTTGGTAGAGCCCCAGAAGGGAAGTGGTGAGAGAGAGAGGAAGGGTGAGAGAGGGAGAGAGAGAGAGATAGGGAGAGAGGTACTTAAAATTAATTTAT
>NW_008350535.1:2866536-2878310 GCF_000622305.1 Nannospalax galili
GAAGTAAACTAAAAACAAAAATGGTATTTAACAAATAGGATTTTACCCAACCAGCTTAGATGTCATTTTGTATAGGTAATTAGTGGTCTAAAGAAAGAGTTAAATTTCCATATAGATTTGAGGTAGCATCTTTTCTTTTTTTTAAAAAAGAGCTAAATACCTGAAGGAAGTTAATAAAACCTTGTAGGAGGCAGGAAAGCCAAAAGGAAACATTAACAGATTAGGTTAAGAATAAATAACATTTAAATAGTACTGAAAATAATTCCATTAGCTAGTTTTATTATAGACAGCAATACTCTCTGTTGAAATTAATTTACACCTTACCTGTTCTCAACTGCATAGTGCCTTTACTCTTAGGCTGTTTTGTTGTTCTCCTCCTTGTCACAGGGTCAGGGGGCCAGCATGAACCTAGAAAAGTCTTGGAGAACACATCTTGAGATAATAGGCTTGCGTCTGAAGTGGGAGGGCCAATCCCATCTCCAGAGTCAGTGTCTCACTGAGCTCAAACAGACAAGACAATTTACCAATATAATTAATATTACCCTGACATTATAACTAGAAAGCACTCAGGGAATGATGGGGCAGGAACATAAGCAAGCATAGAGCATCTGAGCATCAGAGAGGGAAATAACTGTATTTCAGAGAAAAACAGGAATCATAATGTAGAAAGGGGAGGAGTTAAGACCAGTAGAGATGGCATCTCAAGCCTCTCATTCAAGTAGACTATTACTTTTTACCTCTCATTGTAACTATGTGTTGGTAGTAGCTTGTCTCTTGTAAGGTTTTGGCCCTGGAGTACAGCAAATGTCCATGTACTTCACAGGTCTAGTCATCACAAAGTGTCAGCTCCCTTTGCACCTTGAAGGCAAATGGCTAGAAAAACTTTGTTTCCTTTAGAAACTAGAAAATACAGTATGTAAAACATTAGGGTAAAACAGTAGGAATTTAAAATAGACATTTTTAGAAATTAGTAAATACCATATAAAAGATGTTAAAATCCAAATAAATTTCTTTAATATTACCAGATAAAGATGTCATTCAAACAATGTCAAAACATAAAAATAATTTCTTTTAAAATATCCATAATTATGTCAAACAATGTAAAAACTTAAAACAGTCATCTTTAAAAAACAATAAATATATCATAGAAGATATACCATAGAAGTTAAAACTCAAAGAAATCCTCTTTAGAAACAGGCCCTAAACGATGTTAAAATTTAAACTCCCATTGTGTAGATCTGGCATTATTCCCTTAGTTTGAATTAGAAATGCATTGTTTATTTTATGACATCATCAAGAAACAAAAAAAAATAGATTATAAGAGAATCCTAGGTACCCCTGGTACTGGTAGGGTAGGCTTGATATAAAAGAAAGTACCCTGAGATATAGATAGATAGATAGATAGATAGATAGATAGATAGATAGATATATAAAACCTAAATAGAAAAGCAAATCAAACAAGGAACAGGGCATATAAATCCGTGTTCGTTGGTCTGAAAGCATATGACTTGCCTGAGCAGTGCCTGTGGCTTTTTAATGTATAGTGAAATTTTAAATGGTTAGGTCTAGTTAGAAAAGTAGGCACATGAGCACCAGTCGCTTGATGCCCAAGAGGGCCTAAGATCAAAATTTCGAGCCCCTTTGCTCGAGAAAAAGTTTAGAAGAAAAAAAAGGCTTTTAAAATGTTCTTTGTTTGTCAATGGGGCAAGCCGCCTGAAATTGTTCAAATGATCCAGCAAAGTTGCCCAGACGATTTAGGCTAATTTGGTCAAAACAGGGAGAAAGGGTCCCCTAAAGGGTTCTTAGCCAGATTTACAGGAGAATTTAAGAATGGGCCCAGCTGGAAACTTATCATTCAATTAGAATGTTAAAGAAAAAAATTCCCAAGGCAGTCGAGCTGGCAATCTTGGCAGCTGCCTGGAGGGGGTGAATAGTGGGAAGGAAAAAAAGGCTTGGGGTCATGGAGGTTTAAAGCCAGCATGGGAGGTCAGACACGTGGTGGGCTGGCAGGCACTTGGTGGGGAGTAGAAAGCTTTAGTATGGGAGGGGGAGAGAGAGGAGAAGGATACAGAGCATTTATATATGTTGGATTGAATGGTATCAGAAATCATCTGGAGTAAAGTGAGGAAGAAAGGCAGTGGAAGAGGAAAAAGACAGGAAAAAAGGAAGACAGCAGACCTTGCAGGCCCATGGCAAAGGAGGCAGGAAGGGGGCGGGATGCCAGTGGCGGGCAGGGAACCAAGGAATGGATGAAGCAGGTCCACCACGGAGACCTGAGTGCTGTCTGGGAAAGATCAAAAGAAGACACAGGCAAGGCAGAGTACGTATCCCAGTGAGGAGAGCCAGGAAGAGGTGAAAGCAAAGCAGAGGGCTGGGGAGAGGAGGAGAGAGAGAGAAAAGAAGTGTACCTGAGAGCCAAGTTTGTGGCGTTGGAGAAGTCCAGGTGGGTCCCTTGAAGTAAGAACTGGGTTTTAGCACCATCTGATAGGTAAAAAATGTAGCCTATGGATGAATCTGGTTGATCAGGAGGAAGCACCAGGACACAGATAAAACTCCACAGGACAGATTCCCTTCAAGGCAGGGAAAATGTCTGCCCGGGGTTGTGAGCTGGGGTCTTTTAAAAAGGGAGGCTTCTGCTTCCTGCAGAAGGTGGGAAGCTGGGGGGAGGAGAGCAGGACTGTTAAAACCTGTTCTCCTTAGAGATCAAAGGGGAGGCCTGCTGTGTTGGCCAAACAGTGAAGAAAAGTCTGCTTCTCTTCACTTCAAAGACCAAGGTGCTTATCCAACTCAGTTCCCTTTTCTCAGGAGTTTGAGAAGTCCGTGAGACCCTGTTGGTGAGGGGGCGGGGCTATCTGAGCCTTAACAAAGTGTAGATATAGCTCATCAGCTAACACCTTTACAGACCACAAAATGCCTAGATGATTGGGCAGCTGATTGCAGACACCTGGCTGAGTTTAACAAACATCTGAGCAAACACCCAAGAGATCCTAGCTGAAGCTATGATCCACAGAGTTGCTAGCTAAATAACGCTCTACTGTTCTGAACTACTATGATCATGGTTAGTTATGATGCTAAGGGATACATATAGTAGGTCACCTGAATCAACACCTTTGGTCTGTAACTAACCAGTGAACTTAGTGTTGAATGCCTATGCACTTCAGATAGGAAACCAAGGACAGACAGACCATATCAAAATAAAGTATACCACTCAAACCCAATTTGATGAACTAATACATTTTATTGGGTTTACTTATGGGAGTAAAGGTGAGGGATTACAGGAGGAGAAATGACTCAAAAACAGCTGCATCACCAAAAGTCTATCCCAGTGTGGGTGACAGCTCATGAAAGCAGGAAATCTGGAGCTCACTATACAACCTGCAGGCAGCTTAACAGGTTGGAGAGTCCTTTCCAGGTAGCTCAATGGGTCTGAGCCTCTTCCAGGCTGTTCAGCTGGTCTGAGTTTATTCTCGGCAGCTTGGATGGCCTCAGAGCATGGCTCAGGAGTCCTTAGGGCTTGGATAAGTTTGGGGAAGGAGGGGCTCATAGACCTAGTCAGTTTTGTGAACTTCCTGAGGCTTTTGAGTCATTTACTTCCTGAGCTTAATGAGCTTCCCTGAAAAGCAGACTGTTTCATCTTGCCACAAAACATGCTGCTCTTAAGACACCTTCCTGTTGTTTATCTTCCTTCAGAACATCCTGTTGTTCACCCCCTTCAGACATTTTGTTGTTTACCTTCCTTCAGACCATTCTGTTGTTTACCCAACTTCCCTCCAAGATGAAGGATTTTACCCTGGAGGAAATTGCTGCACAACAGGCAGATCCCTTAACTCTAATAGAATTAAATTCTACATAAAATTTTATAAACAGATAACTACTATTATTATCAAAAAGTAGTGGTTTAAAATAAAATAAAGTTATTTGCCTATGGTTTTGAAGGCTAGTAATTCCAAACATGCATCTATGAGTCAAAGGGACAAAGTTATAAGCTTGAATGGATGCCCCTGGGGAGAATCTACTTCAAGCTTTGTTAGATTCTGGAGGCCACCTGAGTTCCTGGGGCTGTGATCACATCCTCATGCCACTCCAACTGCTGCTTCTGACTTCACAATGGTACACTGCACTGTATGGGAAATACTACAAAAATCAACTTTGGTCATTAAAAGTGACTTCTTCCTACAAGTGATTTAGTCAGAATGCATTATGTATTATATGGTCTGAGGCAGTGATATTTATTAAAGACAGATGGGAAAAGAAATGCACACTGAAAGACAGGGCATATGCTAATTCCAATCTGGGAAGAGGCACATTCTAAATAGAAGCTAACAGTTCAGATGACACACTGTAGAGTAATCTCCAGGGTGGAGAGGGCAGATGGTAACGGGAAGGGGGGGGTGTAAAGAAGCAGGTCAGATTGGGAAGTGACTCTCATGACATTAAATGGCACAGTAACTAGTTGCAAGCAGCCAGGCAGAGTGAGAGGTGGAGCTACTGTCCCAGCCCTCCAGCTGGGACCCACTAGGCATGTGTATCCAGTACCACTCCATCTGCTTCTGTGGTTAATTGATTTTGAAGAAGGCTTTATTCCCAGTGAGAAAATATCAGAATATTAAGAAAAAGATTTTTTAGAAATGGAAAATGGGACTGCTTGTCAAACTCAAATGAACTGGGAAGTAAAATACGACTGGCATGTATGTTATTAAGAGAGAATCTAGAGATAAAGCTAGGATTCTTTCCCCCAGGAGACTTTTGGTGCATGAGGGCCTTGTGACAGCATTCCAGGTAAAAGAGCTCTACAGTGTCAATCAGAATGACAATAGCTAACTCACTGGTCACTGAGAGTGTGCTGGGAGTTATGCATATCTTAGAGAAAAGATGTGAATGGGGGACAGAAACTTTCTGATCCTCATAGCATGATAGCAGCAACCTAGGTTGGAATCCATCCATCCATCCATCCATCCATGCATCCATCCATCATCTATCCCACCACTTTAGAGATCACAAGGGAACTAAGACAGTGACCCTTAGAACCGTGTAAAAATTTTTTCCTACAGGAGAAAATAGTACTTTTTTTTTTGCATATAAGTAGGAAAAGAAATAGCTGAATAAGACAAAAAATTGTTGTAGTGTTGAGGTGAAATAATCAGAATACGCACTGATAAAAGAGGAGAAGATAGGGGAAGGTTAGTTGTACAAACCTTGTCACATGACACATTCTTTTTGTAAAAGATTTACTTATTTTTATTTTACAGGTATTGTTGCAGAGTTCAGGACCACTGGGAAAGACTACCCAGACTAAAAATGTTCCAAATCAGCCAGATTAAGCTTTTACAATTTTATTTGAACTTTAAAGAAAAATCTGTTACAGGCTGAAATAAAATCTCCAACACCACTTAGTTCAAAAGCAGCAAGGTAATTTATTATGGCCGGGCTGTCTGACTCGGGAGCAGACAAGAGCCCCGATCCTCTCAAATAAGGGGTTTTTATAGGGTTACAAAGCATTGTTCAAACATATCTGTCCCTAAGCCACAGCAAAACGTAAATTTACCAATCACGTTACTGTATCCAGGCAAGGCAAGCAAGCAGTTTGACAGAGGCGAACAAGCTGTTAGCCAGGTTTTGCATGCTCTAGATTGGAACATTTTGTGGTTTGCAGTTAAGCCATTTTCTTGGAACTCAAGGTTTCCCCCCTTCTGGGCATTTCCCATAAGTGGAACAGAAGTCACTGTTGAAATAGCCGCTCTGGGCAAAAATGGAGTGACGTGGGTCAGGTTGCTAATACATTTCAAAATCCTCAGGGCAAGTGAGCTAGTAATCTTGGCAGTTGCCTTGAGGAGGAGAATGGAGGGACAAGGCGTGGGTGTCAGACACGTGGCTAGCTGGCAGCTACATGGCTGGGAGAAGGAAGCTTTAGAGAAAGTAAAGAAATACAAGATGCTAGGGGCAGCCCAAAGCCTTAAAGAAAACATGTTTAGAAAAGGGATATGGAGAAGAAAAGATTATACTTCTCTGAATACGGAAGTGGGCAAACTCACAAACTACATGGCTGTGGGTGGTCAGGAAGTTCTGTGCTAGTAGTTGGGATTCCAGGCAGGAAAAAACTCTCTACATCATTAATGCACTAGGTATTCCACCCATCTATTTAGCATAACCCACCTTTCTTGGGGTGGTTCAATGACCAGATGATTGACCAATTAAACTTACACAAAATGGAGGGGCTTATGAGTGTTTTCCCTATATGTATGTATGTATGTATGTGCACCAATTATGTGCCTGGTGCTGATGGAGGCCCAAAGAGGGTGTTGGGATCCCCTGAGACTGGAGGAAGAAATGGTTGTTAGCCACCATGTGGATGCTGGAAACTGAACTTGGCTCTTCTGCAAGAGCGGCAAGTGCTCTTAACTGCTAATCCATCTCTCCAGCCCCACATGGCACATTCTTAAGCAAGTACATAGCATGCCTGGAGTTCTTGGACAATGGAGTAAGCTGACTAACAGTGACTCCCAAAGGCACACAAGGTCCTACTCTCTAAATGCTTCCTTATGTGGTTAAAGTCACTTTGTACCAAGTTAAGGATCTTGCCATGGGAGAGCTACCCTGGTTTATGGAGTCCTACCCTAACTGAAAAAATTCTAAAAAATCATCTGAGACCCAGTGGAGCACAGGTCTGACTAAAGGGTGGTTAGCGGGAAAGTGCCTGAAGGTTCTCAGAACTCAAGATAACAGCCTTGGGAAACATCCCTTCCAGGAGAGAAGGCTGGGCTGTTTCTTCCAAAACAGATGGTGAAAATAAGGGTCCTAGAAACACAAAAGGAAGCCACACACTTGGTTAACACCACCCTCCACCAAAGAGTATTTATTAAAGAAACTATACCTTAGCAAACTAAGAGAAGAAGGATCTTGAATTAAGAAAACCAGCAAACCATATAAACTTACTCTTGCCTTTAAATACATCACCTGTTATTATAGGTCTAGGAAAATAACGTAATGCATATCAACAATCAGAAAATGATAGTTGGTATATGTAATCCTATGGGTTGGAAGTGAAATGTCCCCACAGGCCCATGTGTTTGAAGAGTTGGTCTCCAGCTGGTGGTGCTGTTTTGGGAGGTTGTGGAACCTTTGGGACAAGGAGCCTAGATGGATTCATGGGTCATCTTGGGGTGGGCCTTGAGTTGTACAGCCTGCCTCAGTTCCACCTTGATCTAGCTGCTTTCTGACTGCTGGCACAGTATAACCAGCTGCCTCATCCTCCCAGTGCCACAGCCAGGAGCTGCTCCTTTGCCCACCTTCTCCATCATGATGGACTGCATCCTCTCAAATCATGAGCTAAAAACAAACCTCTTCTTGTGTTTGGACCCAGTGATGAGAAACATAACTAGAACACATAATAAATTGCAATAAGAAGGAAATACAACATAAGAGTTTAACTAAAAGTTTTCTGATCTCCTCATTCCCCAAAACAGCATGAGAAACTTGCCTCCCAACAAATATTACACATCCAACTCCCCATGAACAAATACTTGAAGATATGAAGGACAAATACTTGAAGATATGAAGGACGTCTCAAGATATTCCAGGAACTTTGTAAATCTACGAACCAAAAAAAAAAAAAAAAGAAATGAGAATGGTCCCAAATCAGGAAAGAAATTGAAAATCATCTCAGAACTCAAATCATATTATAAAGAGCACAAGGGAAAACAAAATCTTAAAATATAAGGCACAAAATGAGAGGAAAATTATAGCCAGAGGCAATGCACATAAAAGAAAGATGAGATAGAATGATTGGAGGGACCAAGGTGGCCCTGGGAGGCAGCAAACATACAGATATGACCCAACATATAGATAATTGAAGTCCTAGACAGTGGAACAGGAAAGAACAGGACTAGTATTTAAAACCATAACCCAACACAAATATTTTTGAAATAAAAAGATTGACAATAAATTTTGAAAGAACCTACCATGTACCTGAATATACTGAGGCAAAATAACCAATGATGAGACATGGCTTAGTAAATCAATCAGATTTTCAAGACAAAGAAAAAGAATCCCCTATTTTCCAAGGTTAAAGCTCAGGCTATGATAATAGAGAAGAAATAAATTTGGTATTAGGCTTCTTGACAGAAAGCAAAACAAATGTAAAGCATATTTTTTAAAACTCCAGAAAATGTGAGCCAAGAATTTTATATTCAGGCAAAATGTTCTCCAAATGTCAAAGGTATAGAAAGGTTTTAAAATGTAGGCACTCTGTAAATATAACATCCAAGAGCCTTACCTAAGATTCCCCTTGAACACAAGCCTCATCCAATGAAAAGATACCTAGAAAGTACTTTGACACAAAAACCTCTTGGTGGGTGTTGAATTGATTTATATTATATTTAAAGAGGGGTTCTGGAAAGGTGGCTCAGAAGTTAAGAGAAATTGCTGCTCTTGCAGAGGAAGTGAGTTCAGTCCCTAGCTCCAACACTAGGCAGCTTACAACTGTCTCTAACTCCTATTCCAGGGGATCTCACACCCTCTTCTGATCTCTGAGGACATTACACACATGTGGTGGACATACAGACAAGCAGGCACACCTATATAAAAAGAAAAAGACAACTTTGAGGGCAAAGATAGAGACTATAAAACCGACACATCAGGATAAAAATAATGAAAATCAAAACCCATGAGGTGGAGAAATAATTAACTGTAAATTAAGCTTCATAACTGTCAATTAAGGAATTGGGCATAAAACCGGGGTAAAACTTGAAACTAAATTAGAATATGCTAAAGTATGAAAGGGAGGTGAAAGGGCTTATTTTATTTATTTATTTTTTTGGGTTTTTTGAGACAGGGTCTCCCTGTAGCCCCAGCTGTCCTGGAACTCACTATGTAGACCAGGCTGGCCTTGAACTCACAGACATCTGCCTGCCTCTGCCTCCTGAGTTCTGGGATTAAAGGCATGCACCACCACGCCCAGCAAAAGGGCTTATTTTTATAAAGGAAAGTATTTGAATAAAGACATAGGTTTTAAAAAACAAAAATAAATAAGCATTATCCAGAGAGTAAAAAAGATAACCTATTAAATGGGATAATTTTAATTTTTTTGCAAATTATGTATCTGGTAAAGATTTACTATCCAGAATAAGTAAAGAATTCATACAAAATCACAACAAGAAGATCAATAACATAATGGGCAAATGAATTGAATAGAACTTTTTCCAAAGAAGAAATACACATAGCAAAGGGTATTGCTGTCCAATACCATTAGTCCTTAAAGCAAAGGAATGAAAATCACAGAGAGAAAATCCATTATAGGTATTATAATGATGATAGTCAAGAAGAGAGAAAATATCAAGTTGAGAGGATGGAAAGAAATCATACATCGCTAAGGGGGATGTAATGGTGCAGCTGGGTCTTGGAAAGATTATTGACAAAAAAAGTGTGACATGACAACAGTGATAGATAAATTGGGTCAATCAGGAGAAAGCACCAGGACACAGACAAAACTCTGGCAGGATAGAGTTTATTAGCAGAGGAAAAGTACATGGGACAATTCCCTTCAGGATAGGGAAGATGTCAGCCCTCAGGCTGTTGGCTGGAGGTCTTATAGAGGGGTCTTTGGGGGATGCAGAAGGCGGGAAATTTTTGTTTTATTTTTTTAAGTTAGGTGGGAGAGAGGGAGCACAGGACTTATCAGAACAGCTTCTGTTAAATACGCCCCCTTCTGTCCCCTTCCATCAGCCAGGATCTGGGTTACGGGGCAAGGAGTCTATACATTGTAAAACTTACCAAGGAGAAATAGCTTGTATTGAGACAGTTCCTACATTAATGGATCCAGAGTGCAGGAGCCTGTTCTGCTTACAAGATCGTCAAAGGGGAAGCAGGCTGCCTTTAACCAAAAGGTGCAGAGAGTCTGCTTATCTTGTCTTCAAAGACCAGGGTTCTCATTAACTCAGTTCCTGCATTCTCAGGGGCTTGCGGAATCGCGAGACCCTGTTGGGGAGAGGGCTGCTGCAGATCCAAACCCTAACAAACAGCAGTGTGAAGAGAAAAGCCCAGTTGTCTGTTCAGATCCATCTTGGCCTCTGTGTGGGATTCCTTCTGCCTGGTCATAGGGCTCCTTCTGGAGTGAGTGCCTTATGTCCTCTTCCAAAACAAGGTAGGCCATGATTTTCTGTATGTGTAACTCTGTGAGGTCCAAGTTCTGGAAAGGAGAAGGGTAATGGGAGGCCAAGAGGATGAATAAATTCTGAGGTATCACAGTCAGATAATATATGCTTAGTCACTCCAGATGAAGGCCCTAGGCAAGAAGCCACTGGCAGGCACCCAGGCACACTAAGCACACATGGGCAGCACACAGGCAGGTGCAGATACATTTGCAGACTGGAACAGAGGCCACATGGAGGTAGATACACAGGCCTACAGACAGACACACACAGGCAGGCAGGCAAAGGCTCATACCTCTGACCTCAATGTCATATTCATTCAAAACCCACACAAAAGTACATTCTGCCAGAAATAGTTATGTAACAAATTACATCACTGTTTACCTTTAGGTTCCTTGGACATCTGATGTCAGCCATTTTGTGCCAACTCATAGCCCTCTGGATGTCCAGTGTCAGCCATGTTTCAGCTGACTCATACCTGATATTCAGTGCCATGCTGCCTGAACATAAACTGGTCCTTAAGGTCCTCTGTTTTCAATAAGCTTATATAAAGAAAGGAATGGGAAGCTTAGATCATATTTATAGGTTTATGGCTAGCTTTGGGGGACAGGAGATCTAATTTGTAGACCTGTCTTGGAGAAAAAAAATTCCAACTTGTTACGGTTTACTTCAAGAAGAAAGAGGGGCAGAAGGTTAGAAAGAAATTTTAATTCTGAGGGATTTTGCATTCATTTCATTTAAGGAATCGTGCTTTGGTCCATCATTTTTGGAGCCCCAGTAGTATTTTCTAAGCCTCAGGATAAGCCTGTAAATTAGGTGTTATTAATCTTCATAATTTAAACATGGAAACAGGCACAGTCATGCATAATTTCTCGAGGTCATTCAGGTAGAGCTTGGGTGAGAGGATGGAGAGGAAGGAGAGGAAGGAGATAGAAGATGTTCCTCCAGGCTCTAGAGTCTCTATTTTTGACCACTGTGCTCTGTTGACCTTCTACAACTCAGGGAGACTGGGCCAACCAGCCTGACTGCCAGACGTATACACTAAGTACTCCCCAGCAAAGCTATGGCCCAAGTTCCTCTGATGACTGGTGTGAATCACACCTCACACTGAACTTTCAGCAAGGCAGGGTGACTGATCAGAATTTCAGTGATGGTACAGATGTTGGATTGGAGTCCAGATCTCAATTACAATTTTCTTGAGCTATTTTTGACCCCCCCCCAATAGTCATGCTTTGCCTACCTCTATGTCTGATGCAACATCCTAGTGACTATCAGGTGAAACCTTTTAGTCTGCCGACCACTAGCTTCCACCAAACAAAAGGCTAAGGATGTAGTCCATAGCATCTCAGGTCTATAGCAAAGATTTCCATGCTTTGTTTTAACCTGCCTACCTGACGTTTTCACCAATGTATTTGAAAAGTATCTTGATTTATAATTTTCTTTGTTTTGTTACTATAAAACTTCATGTAACTGTTCCCATGCTGCAACATGGGGTAATGTAATTCGGGCATGGTCACTCATATTTGGCTGCAGAATAACCTACATCTTACCACCTTTGAAGTCAGGGTTATATTTCTGTATCGATATGACAAGGTGGTCACTAGAGTAGGGAGAAGCAGCAAGTAATCT
>NW_008350535.1:2879441-2882260 GCF_000622305.1 Nannospalax galili
TAAAGTAGATGTGTAGACGGCAGGGAAGAGGGAAGCGTGGTTGGATACACACGTGGGAACGTGGAGGTTGGGTGAGAGGATGGAGAGGAAGGAGAGGAAGGAGATAGAAGATGTTCCTCCAGGCTCTAGAGTCTCTATTTTTGACCACTGTGCTCTGTTGACCTTCTACAACTCAGGGAGACTGGGCCAACCAGCCTGACTGCCAGACGTATACACTAAGTACTCCCCAGCAAAGCTATGGCCCAAGTTCCTCTGATGACTGGTGTGAATCACACCTCACACTGAACTTTCAGCAAGGCAGGGTGACTGATCAGAATTTCAGTGATGGTACAGATGTTGGATTGGAGTCCAGATCTCAATTACAATTTTCTTGAGCTATTTTTGACCCCCCCCCCAATAGTCATGCTTTGCCTACCTCTATGTCTGATGCAACATCCTAGTGACTATCAGGTGAAACCTTTTAGTCTGCCGACCACTAGCTTCCACCAAACAAAAGGCTAAGGATGTAGTCCATAGCATCTCAGGTCTATAGCAAAGATTTCCATGCTTTGTTTTAACCTGCCTACCTGACGTTTTCACCAATGTATTTGAAAAGTATCTTGATTTATAATTTTCTTTGTTTTGTTACTATAAAACTTCATGTAACTGTTCCCATGCTGCAACATGGGGTAATGTAATTCGGGCATGGTCACTCATATTTGGCTGCAGAATAACCTACATCTTACCACCTTTGAAGTCAGGGTTATATTTCTGTATCGATATGACAAGGTGGTCACTAGAGTAGGGAGAAGCAGCAAGTAATCTTGGTGGAAGGACCCAGCATCACCCAAGGCCTCTTTTTTGGTTCCACCCTATATGTGGTAGTGCTCAGAATGCTAGGAGCACAGCACAGCACAGCACATTGCCCCAGTTGACTGTTTTCTGTCCTAGAGGAGATATACAGAATTCTGACTATGGACTGACTTACACTTGTAGACCTGCCTAAGTGAGCACACATCTGTCCTGGCCACACCTATATTCCAAGCTACCTGATGGTGCTGCTTTGGTTACCTGCATTTAGCTTCATACTCAATCTCTTCTGTGTTTGGTCAGTGTGACTGAGCACAAAGTCAGCCAAGAACCCCTAGATAAAAACACTAGATACTTACTCACATTTGAATTTCAAATACGCAATGAATGTGTTTACACCAGTCATAAATATGTTCCATATACTGCAGGGGTCATGCATTTAAAAACTTCTTGTTCAGCTGAAACAGGAATGCAATTGGGCATCCTGTATTTTATCACAACATATTGATACAGAGGAGAAACAGCACCCCCAAGAGGGTCCTTTTTCTCATTCATTCACAAAAGAATTTAAGAATGGACTCAAATGGAAGCTTTAGAACAATTTTATTAGAATTTAAAGAAAAATCCTCAGGGCAGGCAAGCCATCAATCTCAGCAGCTGCCTTGAGGAAGAGAATGGAGGGCAGAAGGAAAAAGCACTAAAGCCATGCAGGTTTGGGGCCTGCATGAAGGTCAGACAAGAGGTGGACTGGAAACCACTTGGCAGGGAGAAGGAAGCTTTAGAGAAAAAGTAAGGATGCAAGATGCTGGGCAGCCCAAAGCGTTAAGGAGAGCATGTTTAGAAAAGGGATATGAAGAAGACTAGGAGACAGATTACCTTTTTCTGAAGTTTTCAGAAAAGTAGGAAGGACTTAGGATAGCCACAAGCCTGCAACAGGGTTTGGAAGCATTGTGCTAAGGAGGTGGGGACTCTGAGCAAGAAAAGTTGACCATCTCATTAAGGCACTAAGTATTTCGTCCATCTCTTCAGCATCACTTAAGGTGAACCCAACTTCCTAAGGGTGGTCCTATGACCGGGTGGTTGACCAGTGAAATTGGAAAGGTGAGTCTTCAGACAGACTAGCAGACTAGCGATTTTTTTTTTTTCGATCAGTTAATCTTATGGAACTTTTTGATGTTCTAACAATATTCCTAAGAAAATGCCTTGTAAGAGTTTGTCTGGATATAATCACCTCTTGCATTTTTTAGCAGTGTACTTAGGAAAGAAGTGACTCTTAAGTAGTCAGGGAAGGTTGTTCTTAGAAGACAGGTAGGCATGGGTTGGCAAAGGAAGGACATTTCAGGAGCCATGATAAAACGGGGAGAAAGAGGGTCCCCAGGAGACCCTCTTAAGAGGGTCATAAAAGAATTTAAGAACGGACCCAAACAGAAGCTTTTACAATTTTATTAGAATCTTAAAGAAAAATTCTCAGGGCAGGCAAGCTGGTAATCTTGGCAGCTGCCTTGAGGAGGTGTATTAGTCAGGGTTCTCCAAAGAAACAGAACCAGTAGAATGAATATGTATAGAGATTTATCAGTTTAGCTCACAGGATAGAGTCCGAGTAGTCCAACAATGGCTGCACCACACTGGAGAGGCTGAGAATCAGTAGTCGCTCAGTCCACAAAGCTGGATGTCTCAGTAGTCCCAATCCGGTGCTGAAGGACTGACAGATTCCAAAATATCAGCTAGTGTTCAGTCTACAGCAGCAAGATGAACTCACCAGCAGAAGAGAGAAGGCAAGCTGCAAAAAGCCCCGCGATCTCCTCTGCCTTGGTCTTTTATACCGGCTGCCATCAGAAGGTAACGCCCACATTTAGGGTGTGTCTTCCAGCTTTAGATGATCCAATCAAGAAGATCTCTTTCATTTCAATTAATCTCAGATCCAATCAAGTTGACACCTAGAATTAGCCATCACAGTGGCAGAGGTAGCTGGAGGAGGAGTGTAATCTAAGCTCTCACGTCTTCAAGCAGGTACAGGAGACAAGAGAGCA
>NW_008350535.1:2883924-2886195 GCF_000622305.1 Nannospalax galili
AAGTTCCTAATGCTCAACAACAAGGTCAGGTACTCAGACAACATGACCCTCTCCATTTCAAAGATCTCAAAGCCTTAAAGGAGGCTGTCTCCGTTTATGGGGTACAAGCAGCTTTCACGGTGACCATGGTAGGGTCCTACCAGACACAGTACTTAACACCCAGTGATTGGCAACAGTTGTGTAGAGCAGTATTGTCAGGAGGTGATTATCTTTTATGGAGAGGAGAGTTCCAAGAGCAGGCTCTACAGGTGGCCCACCTTAATGCTCAGGCTAGATGCTAACGGGAGCAGGAGCCTATGCAGGGGTGGGGGCCCAAATATTATACGATCCAGCTGTATATGCTCAAGTGGCAGCTTGTGCTGTAAAGGCCTGGAAGAGCTTGCCTAATAAAGCAGCTGGGGATCAGCTTTCTAAAGTGATACAAGGACCCTCTGAACCATTTCAAGATTTTGTTGACAGACTCTTACAGCTGACCGGACGCATCTTTGGAGAGGTCACGCAAGCTATGCCTATTATTAAACAATTGGCTTATGAAAATGCAAACCAGTATTGCAAAGAAGTACTTAGAGCCCAGAGGCACAAAAGCCTAAATGATTACATCAGATTGTGTAAAGATGTGGATGTGCATTATATACAGGGACAAGTGATTGCAGCTGCATTGCGCCTGTCAAAAGGTAGACTGCCAACAGGCAGCAGAGGGGATCACAATTGCTTTAGCTGTGGAAAATCCAATCATCACCGCTGTTAGCGTGGGTGAGGGGAGCTGTTTGTGTTTTTCCCCCAGGTGCTGATAAACCTATCTGGATTCCTGAAAGATATTGTCGAACAATCAACCCCCTGGAAGACCATGGAACATCTCAACAAAATAACAAAGGTGATGATCCTCATCCTTCTGACACAGACATGGAGCATACAGGGTAATGTAACTGTTTGAAGTCTAGTAAAAAATCCTCCCATATTAATGGCAGTTGGATTGCAAAGTTCATTATTTCCATCCCTACATGTCACTAACTATACGTTAGGATGGCCCGCTAGCAATGTCTGAATTCAACAACAATCAATCAATACTACATTTTCCCTTGTAGAAACATTCTGTTTCATGAAAAGACCTTTTCCATAATAGAGTTCAAAATTTAACTAGAGATGGTATACTCTCTGCTTCTCGTTGCTGACCAAGCAATATAAACTATAATCTACCTAAGGTGCTATTGTGGGGAGACTGTGTCTTTAATGATGGAGAACTTCTCATAAGAGACAATAACACAACTCAAATGCGATGGTTTGGGCCAAAACCTTGCTTTAAAAACTTTACTAACAATAAGTGTAATTATTTTTATAAGGAACCTAACCAATTTGTTACACTCACGTTTGCTAGAATCTATTATTGTGGTTCTTTTATGCTACCCCTTCTGATACTTCAGTAAGGTTCTAGTCCTCTCCTCCTTTTTCTTTGTATTATGGAACATAACTGCTAACACAACTTCAGAAGAGGTTCTTAACTGTTCTTACAGTAATTGTGTCCCGAGTAAGCTGTTGGAATTCCTCTTTCACTTCTGCGCTGGTTTTGAGGATCCCTACACTTCTTCCTATGTCTGTGAATGTATCAGAAGATCGAGCAGAACTGACATTGTATAGAAGAAAAAGAGATTTTGGAATAACAGCAGCACTAGCATAGTCATCGCTTCTGCTGCTGCCGCCGCTGCTGGCATCGCCTATCTCAGACTGCGGTTGCAGCTTCCAAAGTTGATACCTTGTCGGGAAAGGTCAGTGAAGCCCTGCAAACTCAGAACTCAATCAATGCACACATACAATTTGGACTAATGAACTTAAATCAACAAACTGCCTTGTTACAAGAACAAGTTGATGCCCTTTGGGCTATGTAACAGCTAACATGTTCTCATTTCTTTCATCATATTTGTGTTACCCATTACCATGTACAAAGTGCCTCCAATACTGTAAAACAATTGAATGTCTTTCTTAAGAGACCATGGGATGTGACCTTTGCAAATTTTACTAAGATTCTTACTTGACAAATTGTATCTATTAATGAAATCAGGGTCCCTGCCATATCAGCAGATGATAGAATACCATGGTAGGAATTGGAGGATGGACACAGAGGTGGGCAGGATCCTTATCACTGACTGTCAATTTCATACTCATTAGGATCTTTGTGTTTTTGAGTCTTGTGTAGAAAGCTCAGAATTCAGTCCCGACAAACTGTTACCCAACAAGTCCTTTTAAGTTTTCACACAACCATACAGATGTCCCACA